>NW_027478601.1:127500-147500 GCF_051014685.1 Ptiloglossa arizonensis | reverse complement strand
CTCCAACGCTTTGCCCAAGATGGAAAGTAGGCAAATGGGCCTATACGATTTGACCTCCGTCAGTGGTTTGTCGGGCCCTTTCAGTATGGTAATGATAGAGCCGACTTTCCATCTGACGGGAAATACTCCTTTGCACAGACACGCGTTGTAGAGACGAAGCAGACCGCTGTGGACGGATCCATACGCGCGTCTTAGGACTTCGACCTCTAAACGGTCCGGACCAGGGCATTTTCCTCGCTTTAGGCTCCAGATCGCGTCTCCAACCTCCTTCCTAGTGAAGACTGTGCAGTCTTCCGTCGGCGGGTCGGTGATTGAATCTAGCCTGATGTTCGATTGCTCCGGCGTTTCGTCCGCGGTCGTGTCGTCCGGGATTAACGCTCCGAGGAGCTGCGAGGCGGTGGATTTCCAGTCCATCGTATAGCCGTCTTGCGTTCGAATGTTGGAGACAGCTGTCTCAACTCGCACCTTCTTTTGGGCGATCTTGTATGTGAGCCCCCAGGGCTCCTTGTTTCCTTGCTCGGTAACAAAGTTTGTCCAGCTTTGAAACTTGGCAGTTCGAACAGCAGCTGTATAGGCTTTTCTGGCGTTATTGTATTCAGCCTTTCTAGCTGCTCTCTCCTTTTGGTCTTTCTCACGCTGGAAGGCACGTCTCAGACGATACACGTGCGTCTTCCGTTTGGTCAATTCCCTCGTCCACCAAGGGACGGATTTTGAGTGCCATTGCTTGACAGGTATGGAGGCTTTGCACGCGTGGACGATCGCCAGCTCGATCTCCTGTGCTAGATGTTCGACATCCCTTCGACATTCGACGTCTCCGGGAAGGAGCCTCTCGCGTTCAAGCAACGCACGATCGAAGCGAGACCAGTCCGCTTTGGACGTGCGGAATCGGGGCTCCAAGGCACGACGATCCTCGCTCACGTCTGCGAACTGTAACACAAACTCAATCGCTCGATGATCGCTGGAGGTCCAATCGTATTGGACCCTCCAGTTTTTCACATATTTCGACATATCGTTCGTCACTAGCGTAACGTCGATCCATGATTCGCCACTTGGGCTGGAGTATGTGGGTATACTTCCAGCATCGTTCATCACAGTCAGGCCGTGTTGAGCGATGAACTCTTCGAGTTCATCTCCCCGCGCGTCCGTTCGTGTGCCGCCCCACGAGGGGGACTTGGCATTGACGTCCGCCGCGATAACGACCCGACTGTGTCCGAGAGCATCAAGTACTTTTCCCAGTCGAGCCAAGCTGGGTTCAATCTCCTCGGAGCATTGAAAGTACTGACTGACCAAGTAAAAACTTCCGGCCGCATCATCGCTGATGCAAACGCAGGTCAAATGCGAGTCGCACAGATGCGAGATTTTGACCACGGAGAGTTCCGGGTTCCGGACAGCAATTGCCGCCATTACCGGTGTGCCCCCCGTGACTACTTTCGTCGCAAGCCCCAGCCCAGGGACGGTACCCTCTTGGGAATAGGGCTCCTGCGCGAGCAGCACATCGATCTTTCGCGAGTGCATCAACTCCCTCACCTCATCAAGAACAATCCGGGCTCGTCGCATGTTATGCTGCACGACCCGGTATTGTCTCAGAGGGATGCTCTCGGTTTTATTGCGTTTATTTTTGCCCGCCATAATCGGTCCGAGCTATAGCTTGTTCCAGCGCGACCTGATAGGACGCGCAGGACTTGTCTTTCGACCGATGGTCATGTCTTTTGCCCCTAGCCTTGCAGTTTGAACAGACCGGGGTCTTGTTCAAACTCTTGCAGGAGCTGATCGTGTGCCCACCTCTAGCACAATGTCCGCATATCTCCTCTTTGGTTTTACAGTGTTTGGCCATGTGGCCAAACCTCTGGCACTTAAAGCACCGAGCCACCGCAACGTAGTCCTGCACACGGCAAGACGACCATCCGATGTATACTCGGCCTCTTTCTTTGAGCCGCAGGCGAACCTGCGGGCTGCACTCAATGACCCAGTTGGTCGTTTTTGCGTTATTCGCCTTGGGCCCGGTTGCAAACCGGACTTTCAAGGCGGATGACACTTCCCCCTGTGTCATTTCACTGAGGTTTTGTTTCCAAATACTGGATACAACCTCCTCCTTTGTAACCTTGCGAGGAACGTCGTACACTATAAGTGTAGGCTTCCTCTTCGTTTGTACGGAAACTGAAAGACCCACTCCTTTCAGTTCCGCAGAATTCGTGAAGGCCTTCAGGTCTTCTTCGCGTTCGGTCTCGACGACTATGCCACCTGAGTGGATGCGTCGAACCGCTGTAACGCGGATCTTGGCCTTGGTAGGCTTAACGACAGACAGAACAGTGTTTTTTGTTACGTCACTGTTCTGCTTCTTTCCTTTCGGCGGGAATATGCGCACCGCGTTTCGGGGTGGCATCACCGCGTCTGAGGAGACTCTTTTGCTAACGACCTTAACCGCATCTGCGTAGGTCGACACCTTTGTTACCGTCGCAGATTTCGCATCTGGGCGGCTCACCGCCTTCAGCGTCCTCTGCGCCACGCTCTCTACGGCCGCCTTGAGGGACTCCTTGGAGTCCTGGCGCACCGCGGCGAGCTGCCCTTCGAGGAAGCTGCTGCGAATGAGCAGTTCCTGGACGAGCTCGTAGAGCGCGGATGTTTGGCCGATCACACGGCCACCGGCCTCCTTTGTTACCTTCGACTCCGGTCGAAGGCAGAAGCTCCGGACATCCGCGATCACGGCCGAGGCTTCGTCTCGTATGAGATCGAGCGGCCGTATTTTGGGCCCAGATACCGCCTCCGTCGGTACCTTGCCCCGTTTCTCGGAGGCCGGTTTGCCTGGTATGGCTGTGCCGGCCTTTTTCTTCCTGGAGACGGTTGTCCAGTCTCCAGGCTTTACTCCCGGGCCCGGTGGGATCTTCCCGTGGGCCCCTGACGTTAGGTGAGCGCTGGGCTTATCGGCCCGTGGCTCTTTTGGATTTTTACGGGTGGGTACACCCGGTCCATCCTGCTTTTGCGGCTTGGCCGCGTTTCTCGCCTGTTTCTTGGGCAGCGGCGGCGCGGGGGTTTTGTCACCCGCAGGCTTCGCCGTGCCTGTTGAAACTTTGCTAGGGGAGGCGTGTTTGTGTCCCTCCCCAGCACCCTCCTTCTTCGTTTTGGGGGACGACGTGCCGGGAGCACCTGCATCGTCGACCTCCTTTTTTACTACCACCGCGTCGCTCTTGAGGATCTCAAGAACGACCACGGGTTGATCCGATATTTGAGTTTGTGTTTCCATATTAAGTTACGTCTTTTCATCCCGCTGCATGTCCCAGCCTCCTCGGACCCTCAAATGGAACCTGGCTCCGCCAGGTTAGGACATTACCCAGGATATAGTCCGCGTTCCAAGGCCGACCGGGTCTCCCCGGACTCCAAGGTCCCCTTCCTCGCCCAAAATAGAACCCACTCGCCGAGACGTATGGTCGTTCCAAGCCGATTGACTAGGCAAAGAGCTGCTTTTCTCGCCTAGCCGCCCGTCTAGTCGAAGCAGTGGCCAAAGGTACGTGTTGGGTGCACACTCTCCCGCAGGACAGGGCCCCCTCAGATCCCAGGACCCACCTTTCCGACGACACGGGTCGCCCCGCACGGCAAACACGGGGGGGACAAACCTCAGCAGTTGCCCCCTCTGCTTCGCTACGTTCGGTTTAGCGATCCCGTTTGACACGGGACCCCCAGTGGGACCGCGTGGAGGTACGCAACGTAACTTGAACATGACCTCGGGCATCATGTCCCGAGTAAAACGGCCGGGCTGGGGAGCATCGACCCTTGGCTCACCTGAGTCCCAACCCAAACTTTCGCTCGATAGCTTCACAATTCTGTTGCTATTTTTTTTCCAAGTGCCAGCGGCGTGTTGCTTTATTTTCCAATACGACGGGTGATCGGTCGCTTATAATTTTTACCCGCCGTGGCTCCTTCACTTGCTGCGCACTCTTTCCACTGTGTTTGTAGATGTTTCTAGGTGGGAGTACGCAGCATCCGCTTGGGTGGTTTCGTCATTGCCGAGGCCGGTGCCAGCTCCGGCTCGGTTTGAGCGTGTTTGGGCCGTAATGGACGATTTTTGGACTTTCGGTGAGCCAGGGGATGCTCTACCCCTGCTCCTGCAACCCCGGGTTCTGGTCTCCGTATTCCTACTTCATTGACCTAGCCCTTGAATTACTCCCCACCAGTAGATAGGGACATATAGTATTAGTGTGTTTGATGTCCGTTCGCGAGCGAAGGGACGCGCTGTACCTCAGACTTTAAGTCTATACCAGCGTTCTCACTACTCTTGCCTGGTGGTCGGGCATCCACCTTCTTGTCGCACCGTCACGTAGTTCGGAGGGTGACGGCGGCGAACCATCACTGCCACCTCGAGTCCAACCCAATCCGGGGTACACCCGCCGAAGCGGGTGGGGCTTTGCTCCCGGCCCGAGGAGTCTTGGCCGAAGCACAAGACTGTACTGCCTTCATTCATTTACTCATTTCTACCCGCCGTAGTCGGTCCGGGCTATTACTTTTTCCAGCGCGACCTGATAGGACGCGCAGGATTTATCTTTAGACCGATGGTCGTTTCTCTTGCCCCTTGCCTTGCAGTTTGAACAGACCGGGGTCTCGTTCAAACTGTTGCAGGAGCTTATCGTGTGCCCACCTCTAGCACAATGTCCGCAGACTTTTTCTTTCTCTTTACAGTGTTTGGCCATGTGGCCAAACCTCTGGCACTTAAAGCACCGAGCCACCGCAATGTAGTCCTGCACACGGCAAGACGACCATCCGATGTATACTCGGCCTCTCTCTTTGAGCCGCAGGCGAACCTGCGGGCTGCACTCAATGACCCAGTTGGTCGTTTTTGCGTTATTCGCCTTGGGCCCGGTTGCAAACCGGACTTTCAAGGCGGATGACACTTCCCCCTGTGTCATTTCACTGAGGTTTTGTTTCCAAATACTGGATACAACCTCCTCCTTTGTAACCTTTCGAGGAACGTCATACACTATAAGTGTAGGCTTCCTCTTCGTTTGTACGGAAACTGAAAGTCCTACTCCTTTCAGTTCCGCAGAGTTAGTGAAGACCTTTAGGTCTTCCTCACGTTCGGTCTCGACGACTATGCCACCTGAGTGGATGCGTCGAACCGCTGTAACGCGGATTTTGGCCTTGGTGGGCTTGACGACTGACAGAACAGTGCGTTTAGTGATGTCACTGTTCTGTTTTGTTCCCTTCGGCGGGAATATGCGCACCGCATTTCGGGGTGGCACCAACGCGTCTGGGGAAACTCTCTTGGTGTCGACCTTTACCGCATCGGCGTAGGTCGACACTTGCTTCCTCGTTGCAGATTTCGCATCCTTCAGCGTCGTCTGCGCCACGCTCTTTACGGCCGCCTTGAGGGACTCCTTGGAGTCCTGGCGCACCGCGGCGAGCTGCCCTTCGAGGAAGCTGCTGCGAATGAGCAGTTCCTGGACAAGCTCGTAGAGCGCGGATGTTTGGCCGATCACACGGCTGCCGGCTTCCTTTGTTACCTTCGACTCCGGTCGAAGGCAGAAGCTCCGGACATCCGTGATCACAGCCGAGGCTTCGTCTCGTATGAGATCGAGCGGCCGTATTTTGGGCCCGGATACCGCCTCCGCCGGTATCTTGCCCCGTTTCCCCGAGGCCGGTTTGCCTGGTATGGCTGCGCCGGCCTTCTTCTTCCTGGAGACCGTTGTCCAGTCTCCAGGCTTTACACCCGGGCCCGGTGGGATCTTCCCGTGGGCCTCTGACATTTTGTGAGCGCTGGGCTTTGCGGCCCGTGGCTCTTTTGGATTTTTACGGGTGGGAACACCCGGTCCATCCTGCTTTTGCGGCTTGGCCGCGTCTTTTGGCTTTCTCTTGGCAAGCGGCGGCGCGGGGGTTTTGTCACCCGCAGGCTTCGCCGTGCCTTTTGTAACCTTGCTAGGGGAGGCGTGTTCGTGTCCCTCCCCAGCTACCTCCTTCTTCTTCCTCTTTGGGGACGACGTGCCGGGAGCACCCGCATCGTCGACCTCCTTCTTTATTACTACCGCGTCGCTCTTGAGAATCTCAAGAACGACTACGGGTTGATCCGATTTTGTTGTGCTTTTAGTTTCCATCTTTATGTTACGTCTTTTCATCCCGCTGCATGTCCCAGCCTCCTCGGACCCTCAAATGGAACCTGGCTCCGCCAGGTTAGGACATTACCCGGGATATAGTCCGCGTTCCAAGGCCGACCGGGTCTCCCCGGACTCCAAGGTCCCCTTCCTCGCCCAATATAGAACCCACTCGCCGAGACGTATGGTCGTTCCAAGCCGATTGACTAGGCAAAGAGCTGCTTTTCTCGCCTAGCCGCCCGTCTAGTCGAAGCAGTGGCCAAAGGTACGTGTTGGGTGCACACTCTCCCGCAGGACAGGGCCCCCTCAGATCCCAGGACCCACCTTTCCGACGACACGGGTCGCCCCGCACGGCAAACACGGGGGGGACAAACCTCAGCAGTTGCCCCCTCTGCTTCGCTACGTTCGGTTTAGCGATCCCGTTGAAACGGGACCTCCAGTGGGACCGCGTGGAGGTACGCAACGTAACTTGAACATGACCTCGGGCATCATGTCCCGAGTAAAACGGCCGGGCTGGGGAGCATCGACCCTCGGCTCACCTGAGTCCCAACCCAAACTTTCGCTCGATAGCTTCACAGTTCTGTTGCTTTCCCGATTGCCAGCGGCGAGTTTGCTGTTTTTCAGCGTGACGGGTGTTCGGTCTATTATTATTATTTTACTCGCCGTGGCGCCTTCACTTGCTGCGCACTCTTTCCACTGTGTTTGTAAATGTTTCTAGGTGGGAGTACGCAGCATCCGATCGGGTAGTTTCGTCATTGCCGAAGCCGGTGCCAGCTCCGGCTCGGTTTGAGCGTGTTTGGGCCGTAATGGACGATTTTTTGGACTTTCGGCGAGCCAGGGGATGCTCTACCCCTGCTCCTGCAACCCCGGGTTCTGGTCTCCGTATTCCTACTTCATTGACCTAGCCCTTGAATTACTCCCCACCAGTAGATAGGGACATGTAGTGTTAGTGCGTTCAATGTCCGTTCGCAAGCGAAGGGACGCGCTGTACCTCGGACTTGAAGTCCATACCAGCTTCTCACTACTTTTGCCTGGTGTTCGGGCATCTACCTTCTTGTCGCACCGTCACGTAGTTCGGAGGGTGACGGCGGCGAACCTTCACTGCCACCTCGAGTCCAACCCAATCCGGGGTACACCCGCCGAAGCGGGTGGGGCTTGGCTCCCGGCCCGAGGAGTCTTGGCCGAAGCCCAAGACTGTACTGCGTTCGAATTATCGAGTCCTCCTGCAACGGGAGGGGATTGGTCGTCCCTGCACCGTCGCGTGATGCGTTCGATTGGTTCGAATTTGCGACGCAGGGGAAGAGTTCGACCCTGTTGCGTCGCGTTTTGTGTCGATTCATGTTCGATGCAACGAAGGGGAAATGATCGACCCTCTATCGTTGCGTTATGCGTTCAATGATGATTTTCGAGTTTGCAACGCAGGGGAGTAATTCGACCCTGTTGCGTCGCGTCTTGCGTTCGATTTATTCACCTCTGATGTTGTTCCCCAGCACCGCGCGTGCGTATTTCCGGAACTCCTTGAATAGATGTTCGGTGACCAGGTCAGCTTCTGTTACCGGCCATGAAAGGCCGTTGCCTTCGGCTGCCTGTCGTAGGAGTTCTCGCGCGCGTCGGTGCCTCGGACAGCGGAACAGGACGTGTGGAGGCGTCTCGGCCTCCCCACAGACACAGTTCTCGTCCGGGACCAGGGCGAATTCCTTTAGCTTCGCACGGAAGTTTCCATGTCCACTAAGGAATTGGACCACGTAGTGGTCGAGGTGAATCCAAATGGCTTTTAGACGGTCAGACACGTCCGGGAAGTATCGGAAGGTGGTCCTTCCCTTCTCGGACGACGACCATCTTAATTGCCACTGTCGTAGGAGTTCCTCCCTCACCCGGGCTTTTGCCTCCGAGGGGGATACCGCTCCTGACTCAAGTTCATCGTGACTTATTCGACAGTCACCCAGGGCGATGTCGTTTTGTCGTCTGATGTTAAAGGCGCACGCACGCTCCACTATCACCAGGTCTACCGGCATCGTACCGGCGATCACGCAGATTCCATCGGTAGATACCGTGCGGTAGGCCTTGGTGACGCCGAGCAGCACACGTCTCTGAGCTCTGGCAAGGATAGTCTTCGTAACAGAGCCCAGGCGGTCAGCCCAGCCGGCAGCGGCGTACGCCGTTATCGGTACAAAGAGGCCATCGTACAATGTTCGCATGGCTCGATGTCCGAGTCCCCACTTCGCACGCGCAAGCCGCGCTAGCGCGTAAAACGTTCGCGCGGTCTTAGCGCTCAAATAATCGACATGGGATCTTATTCCCAGACCAGCGTCAAAGTGGACCCCTAGGTACCGGATGGTACGCTTAAGGGCCACACTTCTCTCGTTAATCTTTACCACAGGAGGCCTTTCTCTATCCAGAGAACCTTTCAAGAGGACCATCTCGGTTTTGGTCGCTGACAGCTCCAATTTCTGGGTGGCGCACCAACCAGAAATGACGTCCGCGACTTTTTGGCCTTTGCGCTCCAACTCGCGTCTCGTGTTTCCACAAACAATCACGAGAAGGTCGTCGGCGTAGGCTATGGGCTCGCACGCGAGCTCGGTGTTCGAAAGGAGCTGCAGAACTTCGTCGAAGACTAGGTTCCAACAGCTCGGACCGAGAATCGAACCCTGTGGACAGCCTTTGGTGACTTTCTTGCGCACGATGCCGTGTTTGGAAACTATCGTGACCTCACGCTCGGCGAAGTAGTCGACCATCAGTCTGTAGAGATTTCGAGGGCATCCCCGGGCTTTCAACTTCTGTAGGATGCTGGGCCACCAGACGTTGTCGAAAGCACCGGAGATATCGAAGGAGAGTCCCAATACATACTTTTCTTCTCGGCCAGACACCAGGTCCCTGAACTTCACTAACGCGACATCAGTGGATCGCCCAGGCCTGAATCCGTATTGCCGATCCGAGCAGTAGTCGGGGTTCAGAAACACTTCTCTCATTTTTAGCAGCATCAGCTTCTCCAACGCTTTGCCCAAGATGGAAAGTAGGCAAATGGGCCTATACGATTTGACCTCCGTCAGTGGTTTGTCGGGCCCTTTCAGTATGGTAATGATAGAGCCGACTTTCCATCTGACGGGAAATACTCCTTTGCACAGACACGCGTTGTAGAGACGAAGCAGACCGCTGTGGACGGATCCATACGCGCGTCTTAGGACTTCGACCTCTAAACGGTCCGGACCAGGGCATTTTCCTCGCTTTAGGCTCCAGATCGCGTCTCCAACCTCCTTCCTAGTGAAGACTGTGCAGTCTTCCGTCGGCGGGTCGGTGATTGAATCTAGCCTGATGTTCGATTGCTCCGGCGTTTCGTCCGCGGTCGTGTCGTCCGGGATTAACGCTCCGAGGAGCTGCGAGGCGGTGGATTTCCAGTCCATCGTATAGCCGTCTTGCGTTCGAATGTTGGAGACAGCTGTCTCAACTCGCACCTTCTTTTGGGCGATCTTGTATGTGAGCCCCCAGGGCTCCTTGTTTCCTTGCTCGGTAACAAAGTTTGTCCAGCTTTGAAACTTGGCAGTTCGAACAGCAGCTGTATAGGCTTTTCTGGCGTTATTGTATTCAGCCTTTCTAGCTGCTCTCTCCTTTTGGTCTTTCTCACGCTGGAAGGCACGTCTCAGACGATACACGTGCGTCTTCCGTTTGGT
Organism: Ptiloglossa arizonensis; assembly: GCF_051014685.1. NCBI lineage: Eukaryota > Metazoa > Arthropoda > Insecta > Hymenoptera > Colletidae > Ptiloglossa > Ptiloglossa arizonensis. The sequence goes on along the minus strand of NW_027478601.1, from coordinate 137,755 downwards.
CAATTCCCTCGTCCACCAAGGGACGGATTTTGAGTGCCATTGCTTGACAGGTATGGAGGCTTTGCACGCGTGGACGATCGCCAGCTCGATCTCCTGTGCTAGATGTTCGACATCCCTTCGACATTCGACGTCTCCGGGAAGGAGCCTCTCGCGTTCAAGCAACGCACGATCGAAGCGAGACCAGTCCGCTTTGGACGTGCGGAATCGGGGCTCCAAGGCACGACGATCCTCGCTCACGTCTGCGAACTGTAACACAAACTCAATCGCTCGATGATCGCTGGAGGTCCAATCGTATTGGACCCTCCAGTTTTTCACATATTTCGACATATCGTTCGTCACTAGCGTAACGTCGATCCATGATTCGCCACTTGGGCTGGAGTATGTGGGTATACTTCCAGCATCGTTCATCACAGTCAGGCCGTGTTGAGCGATGAACTCTTCGAGTTCATCTCCCCGCGCGTCCGTTCGTGTGCCGCCCCACGAGGGGGACTTGGCATTGACGTCCGCCGCGATAACGACCCGACTGTGTCCGAGAGCATCAAGTACTTTTCCCAGTCGAGCCAAGCTGGGTTCAATCTCCTCGGAGCATTGAAAGTACTGACTGACCAAGTAAAAACTTCCGGCCGCATCATCGCTGATGCAAACGCAGGTCAAATGCGAGTCGCACAGATGCGAGATTTTGACCACGGAGAGTTCCGGGTTCCGGACAGCAATTGCCGCCATTACCGGTGTGCCCCCCGTGACTACTTTCGTCGCAAGCCCCAGCCCAGGGACGGTACCCTCTTGGGAATAGGGCTCCTGCGCGAGCAGCACATCGATCTTTCGCGAGTGCATCAACTCCCTCACCTCATCAAGAACAATCCGGGCTCGTCGCATGTTATGCTGCACGACCCGGTATTGTCTCAGAGGGATGCTCTCGGTTTTATTGCGTTTATTTTTGCCCGCCATAATCGGTCCGAGCTATAGCTTGTTCCAGCGCGACCTGATAGGACGCGCAGGACTTGTCTTTCGACCGATGGTCATGTCTTTTGCCCCTAGCCTTGCAGTTTGAACAGACCGGGGTCTTGTTCAAACTCTTGCAGGAGCTGATCGTGTGCCCACCTCTAGCACAATGTCCGCATATCTCCTCTTTGGTTTTACAGTGTTTGGCCATGTGGCCAAACCTCTGGCACTTAAAGCACCGAGCCACCGCAACGTAGTCCTGCACACGGCAAGACGACCATCCGATGTATACTCGGCCTCTTTCTTTGAGCCGCAGGCGAACCTGCGGGCTGCACTCAATGACCCAGTTGGTCGTTTTTGCGTTATTCGCCTTGGGCCCGGTTGCAAACCGGACTTTCAAGGCGGATGACACTTCCCCCTGTGTCATTTCACTGAGGTTTTGTTTCCAAATACTGGATACAACCTCCTCCTTTGTAACCTTGCGAGGAACGTCGTACACTATAAGTGTAGGCTTCCTCTTCGTTTGTACGGAAACTGAAAGACCCACTCCTTTCAGTTCCGCAGAATTCGTGAAGGCCTTCAGGTCTTCTTCGCGTTCGGTCTCGACGACTATGCCACCTGAGTGGATGCGTCGAACCGCTGTAACGCGGATCTTGGCCTTGGTAGGCTTAACGACAGACAGAACAGTGTTTTTTGTTACGTCACTGTTCTGCTTCTTTCCTTTCGGCGGGAATATGCGCACCGCGTTTCGGGGTGGCATCACCGCGTCTGAGGAGACTCTTTTGCTAACGACCTTAACCGCATCTGCGTAGGTCGACACCTTTGTTACCGTCGCAGATTTCGCATCTGGGCGGCTCACCGCCTTCAGCGTCCTCTGCGCCACGCTCTCTACGGCCGCCTTGAGGGACTCCTTGGAGTCCTGGCGCACCGCGGCGAGCTGCCCTTCGAGGAAGCTGCTGCGAATGAGCAGTTCCTGGACGAGCTCGTAGAGCGCGGATGTTTGGCCGATCACACGGCCACCGGCCTCCTTTGTTACCTTCGACTCCGGTCGAAGGCAGAAGCTCCGGACATCCGCGATCACGGCCGAGGCTTCGTCTCGTATGAGATCGAGCGGCCGTATTTTGGGCCCAGATACCGCCTCCGTCGGTACCTTGCCCCGTTTCTCGGAGGCCGGTTTGCCTGGTATGGCTGTGCCGGCCTTTCTCTTCCTGGAGACCGTTGTCCAGTCTCCAGGCTTTACTCCCGGGCCCGGTGGGATCTTCCCGTGGGCCCCTGACGTTAGGTGAGCGCTGGGCTTATCGGCCCGTGGCTCTTTTGGATTTTTACGGGTGGGTACACCCGGTCCATCCTGCTTTTGCGGCTTGGCCGCGTTTCTCGCCTGTTTCTTGGGCAGCGGCGGCGCGGGGGTTTTGTCACCCGCAGGCTTCGCCGTGCCTGTTGAAACTTTGCTAGGGGAGGCGTGTTTGTGTCCCTCCCCAGCACCCTCCTTCTTCGTTTTGGGGGACGACGTGCCGGGAGCACCTGCATCGTCGACCTCCTTCTTTACTACCACCGCGTCGCTCTTGAGGATCTCAAGAACGACCACGGGTTGATCCGATATTTGAGTTTGAGTTTCCATATTAAGTTACGTCTTTTCATCCCGCTGCATGTCCCAGCCTCCTCGGACCCTCAAATGGAACCTGGCTCCGCCAGGTTAGGACATTACCCAGGATATAGTCCGCGTTCCAAGGCCGACCGGGTCTCCCCGGACTCCAAGGTCCCCTTCCTCGCCCAATATAGAACCCACTCGCCGAGACGTATGGTCGTTCCAAGCCGATTGACTAGGCACAGAGCTGCTTTTCTCGCCTAGCCGCCCGTCTAGTCGAAGCAGAGGCCAAAGGTACGTGTTGGGTGCACACTCTCCCGCAGGACAGGGCCCCCTCAGATCCCAGGATCCACCTTTCCGACGACACGGGTCGCCCCGCACGGCAAACACGGGGGGGACAAACCTCAGCAGTTGCCCCCTCTGCTTCGCTACGTTCGGTAGTAGATAGGGACATGTAGTGTTAGTGCGTTCAATGTCCGTTCGCAAGCGAAGGGACGCGCTGTACCTCGGACTTGAAGTCCATACCAGCGTTCTCACTACTTTTGCCTGGTGTTCGGGCATCTACCTTCTTGTCGCACCGTCACGTAGTTCGGAGGGTGACGGCGGCGAACCTTCACTGCCACCTCGAGTCCAACCCAATCCGGGGTACACCCGCCGAAGCGGGTGGGGCTTGGCTCCCGGCCCGAGGAGTCTTGGCCGAAGCCCAAGACTGTACTGCGTTCGAATTATCGAGTCCTCCTGCAACGGGAGGGGATTGGTCGTCCCTGCACCGTCGCGTGATGCGTTCGATTGGTTCGAATTTTGCGACGCAGGGGAAGAGTTCGACCCTGTTGCGTCGCGTTTTGTGTCGATTCATGTTCGATGCAACGAAGGGGAAATGATCGACCCTCTATCGTTGCGTTATGCGTTCAATGATGATTTTCGAGTTTGCAACGCAGGGGAGTAATTCGACCCTATTGCGTCGCGTCTTGCGTTCGATTTATTCACCTCTGATGTTGTTCCCCAGCACCGCGCGTGCGTATTTCCGGAACTCCTTGAATAGATGTTCGGTGACCAGGTCAGCTTCTGTTACCGGCCATGAAAGGCCGTTGCCTTCGGCTGCCTGTCGTAGGAGTTCTCGCGCGCGTCGGTGCCTCGGACAGCGGAACAGGACGTGTGGAGGCGTCTCGGCCTCCCCACAGACACAGTTCTCGTCCGGGACCAGGGCGAATTCCTTTAGCTTCGCACGGAAGTTTCCATGCCCACTAAGGAATTGGACCACGTAGTGGTCGAGGTGAATCCAAATGGCTTTTTGACGGTCAGACACGTCCGGGAAGTATCGGAAGGTGGTCCTTCCCTTCTCGGACGACGACCATCTCAATTGCCACTGTCGTAGGAGTTCCTCCCTCACCCGGGCTTTTGCCTCCGAGGGGGATACCGCTCCTGACTCAAGTTCATCGTGACTTATTCGACAGTCACCCAGGGCGATGTCGTTTTGTCGTCTGATGTTAAAGGCGCACGCACGCTCCACTATCGCCAGGTCTACCGGCATCGTACCGGCGATCACGCAGATTCCATCGGTAGATACCGTGCGGTAGGCCTTGGTGACGCCGAGCAGCACACGTCTCTGAGCTCTGGCAAGGATAGTCTTCGTAACAGAGCCCAGGCGGTCAGCCCAGCCGGCAGCGGCGTACGCCGTTATCGGCACAAAGAGGCCATCGTACAATGTTCGCATGGCTCGATGTCCGAGTCCCCACTTCGCACGCGCAAGCCGCGCTAACGCGTAAAACGTTCGCGCGGTCTTAGCGCTCAAATAATCGACATGGGATCTTATTCCCAGACCAGCGTCAAAGTGGACCCCCAGGTACCGGATGGTACGCTTAAGGGCCACACTTCTCTCGTTAATCTTTACCACAGGAGGCCTTTCTCTATCCAGAGAACCTTTCAAGAGGACCATCTCGGTTTTGGTCGCTGACAGCTCCAATTTCTGGGTGGCGCACCAACCAGAAATGACGTCCGCGACTTTTTGGCCTTTGCGCTCCAACTCGCGTCTCGTGTTTCCACAAACAATCACGAGAAGGTCGTCGGCGTAGGCTATGGGCTCGCACGCGAGCTCGGTGTTCGAAAGGAGCTGCAGAACTTCGTCGAAGACTAGGTTCCAACAGCTCGGACCGAGAATCGAACCCTGTGGACAGCCTTTGGTGACTTTCTTGCGCACGATGCCGTGTTTGGAAACTATCGTGACCTCACGCTCGGCGAAGTAGTCGACCATCAGTCTGTATAGATTTCGAGGGCATCCCCGGGCTTTCAACTTCTGTAGGATGCTGGGCCACCAGACGTTGTCGAAAGCACCGGAGATATCGAAGGAGAGTCCCAATACATACTTTTCTTCTCGGCCAGACACCAGGTCCCTGAACTTCACTAACGCGACATCAGTGGATCGTCCAGGCCTGAATCCGTATTGCCGATCCGAGCAGTAGTCGGGGTTCAGAAACACTTTTCTCAATTTTAGCAACATCAGCTTCTCCAACGCTTTGCCCAAGATGGAAAGTAGGCAAATGGGCCTATACGATTTGACCTCCGTCAGTGGTTTGTCGGGCCCTTTCAGTATGGTAATGATAGAGCCGACTTTCCATCTGACGGGAAATACTCCTTTGCACAGACACGCGTTGTAGAGACGAAGCAGACCGCTGTGGACGGATCCATACGCGCGTCTTAGAACTTCGACCTCTAAACGGTCCGGACCAGGGCATTTTCCTCGCTTTAGGCTCCAGATCGCGTCTCCAACCTCCTTCCTAGTGAAGACTGTGCAGTCTTCCGTCGGCGGGTCGGTGATTGAATCCAGCCTGATGTTCGATTGCTCCGGCGTTTCGTCCGCGGTCGTGTCGTCCGGGATTAACGCTCCGAGGAGCTGCGAGGCGGTGGATTTCCAGTCCATCGTATAGCCGTCTTGCGTTCGAATGTTGGAGACAGCTGTCTCAACTCGCACCTTCTTTTGGGCGATCTTGTATGTGAGCCCCCAGGGCTCCTTGTTTCCTTGCTCGGTAACAAAGTTTGTCCAGCAGTAGATAGGGACAGAGGGAATCTCGTTAATCCATTCATGCGCGTCACTAATTAGATGACGAGGCATTTGGCTACCTTAAGAGAGTCATAGTTACTCCCGCCGTTTACCCGCGCTTTTTTGAATTTCTTCACGTTGACATTCAGAGCACTGGGCAGAAATCACATTGCGTCAACACTCTTGGGGGCCATCGCAATGCTTTGTTTTAATTAGACAGTCGGATTCCCCTAGTCCGTGCCAGTTCTGAGCTGAGTGTTGAATGACGGCCGAAGAAACGACCGCGACGTCAAACGCCACAGAAGCTCCGCAGCAAGGAAGATCCGTGAGAGGCCAAGGCACGGGACCGAGATCGGATCCCGGTAACAGTAATGATACCGTTCACCTCGCCCAGGCCCGGCACGTCAGCCAGACTCACTTCTCGACCAAGCCCGACACGCCCCGCTCCTCAGAGCCAATCCTTATTCCGAAGTTACGGATCCAATTTGCCGACTTCCCTTACCTACATTAATCTATCGACTAGAGGCTCTTTACCTTGGAGACCTGCTGCGGATATGGGTACGAACCGGCGCGACACCTCCACGTGGCCCTTTCCTGGATTTTCAAGGTCCGAGGGGAAGATCCGGACACCGCCGCAACTGCGGTGCTCTTCGCGTTCCAAACCCTATCTCCCTGCTAGAGGTTTCCAGGGAACTCGAACGCTTATACAGAAAAGAAAACTCTTCCCGGATCTCCCGACGGCGTCTCCAGGTCATTTTGGGTTACCCCGACGAACACTCTTACGAGGGCCCGAATGGTAAGCGGTTCCGCAGCCGGGTTCCGGAATAGAAACCGGATTCCCTTTCGCCCAATGGGTGTGTGTCTCTTTTATGTTTCTGTTTGTACGATGTTTCATTATTTTAGGACACCTCATCTGCATAGGATTTCTCTTAGGGCTTAGGATCGACTGACTCGTGTGCAACGGCTGTTCACACGAAACCCTTCTCCACGTCAGTCCTCCAGGGCCTCGCTGGAGTATTTGCTACTACCACCAAGATCTGCACCGACGGTGGCTCCAGGCAGGCTTACGCCCAGACCCTTCTGCGCACACCGCCGCGACCCTCCTACTCGTCAGGGCTTTATGGAGGACGGTCACCCGGGAGTGACACGTCCCTCCCCACTTGCCGCTGACGGCGGAGTATAGGCGCGACGCTTCAGCGCCATTCATTTTCAGGGCTAGTTGCTTCGGCAGGTGAGTTGTTACACACTCCTTAGCGGATTCCGACTTCCATGGCCACCGTCCTGCTGTCTTAAGCAACCAACGCCTTTCATGGTATCCCATAAGCGTCGACTTAGGCGCCTTAACTCTGCGTTTGGTTCATCCCACAGCGCCAGTTCTGCTTACCAAAATTGGCCCACTTGGCACTCTGATTCAAAATATCTCGTGGCTTCATGATCCAAGCAAGCCAGAGATCTCACCCATTTAAAGTTTGAGAATAGGTTGAGGTCGTTTCGGCCCCAAGGCCTCTAATCATTCGCTTTACCAGATGAAACTCGCATGCGTTCGCGGAGGAACGAGCGAGTGCCAGCTATCCTGAGGGAAACTTCGGAGGGAACCAGCTACTAGATGGTTCGATTAGTCTTTCGCCCCTATACCCAGTTCCGACGATCGATTTGCACGTCAGAATCGCTACGGACCTCCACCAGGGTTTCCCCTGACTTCGTCCTGACCAGGCATAGTTCACCATCTTTCGGGTCCCAACGTGTACGCTCTGGGTGCGCCTCTTCTCGCAATGAGAACGAGACGCCCCGGGAGTGCGAGGCCGATACGTAAGCGGCCCATCCTCCCTTGGTCGACGCAAGGCCGACTTTCACTTTCATTGCGCCTTTAGGTTTACTTCTCCCAATGACTCGCGCACATGTTAGACTCCTTGGTCCGTGTTTCAAGACGGGTCCTGAGAGTACCCAAAGCAGTAGCGTCGCCAACCGGTAATTCAAAGCTTGGCCAGTCCAAGGACACCGCCTGCTAACAGCTGGCCAGGCCCGGGGACGGCATTCAGATCCGTCGTCTCCGGGTAAACTGTCCGAGCTTGCGGCGGGCCCGACGCACACACATTTCAAGAATGGATTGGTTGCGGCCCGATACCGTCAGAGTACCGTCGTGCAGCCGGTCGGGCGACCGAGCCTCTGCCGCGAGCGTACGAAGGCGCCGCGACAGGCAATGCAGCTCAGGCCGTAGACCGACACACAACGGGTTGCGACGTTCTACTAAGGAAGAAGTGCACGACTACGTTACCGGACTTCACCCAAAGGTGGTGTAACCCCTTCATGGGACCAGGAAGGCCCATTCGGGTTATCGCGCACCAACGGGGGCCAGCTTCGTTGACGATGAATCTCCCCGTTCGATCTTTTGGGTTTCTCAGGTTTACCCCTGAACGGTTTCACGTACTCTTGAACTCTCTCTTCAAAGTTCTTTTCAACTTTCCCTCACGGTACTTGTTCGCTATCGGTCTCGTGGTCATATTTAGCCTTAGATGGAGTTTACCACCCACTTAGGGTTGCACTCTCAAGCAACCCGACTCTAAGGAGAGATCCTCCCGAAACGCGTACTGGTCGCTACGGGCCTGGCACCCTCTGTGGGTAAATGGCCCTATTCAAGTTGGACTTGGACTCAGTTCGACGTCACGGGATAAGCGGATCCTCCTGAACACTACATTTCCCTGCGGCAATACCGCGGGGATTCAGTGCTGGGCTCATTCCTGTTCGCTCGCCGCTACTAAGGAAATCCTTGTTAGTTTCTTTTCCTCCGCTTAGTAATATGCTTAAATTCAGCGGGTAATCTCGCCTACTCTGAGGTCGTCAAACAAACGTGTTTTTCTTTAACAGCGAAAGGCAACGACGCCGAATCAAAGAGAGCAAGGCGCCACAATCTTTTCGTCCCAACTCGACGTGTTCTGCAGTTGCATACGCGATGATGATCCTCTCTCTTCAATCGTTGTTCGCTCGCGTACCAGGGTAGGCGGGGATATACGCCGACGTGGACGGGTGTAAAAGAAGAACGAGCGAGGAGTGGGGAAACGACGTCGGGGCGCGAACGAGAGGTCTTATTCCTTCCCTCAGTAACGCGCTCGACGAGCATTTTCTCCCGATCTCTCACGCAGATTCTTTTCTTTTCACCGCATTCCCACACGTACGGCGTCGCCCGACGCAAAATCCCATCGGTGACGCTTACATGGTTCTGTCGATTGAGAGAGTTCTTCGCGTTGAACCGAAGAAAAGGAAGCCTGCTGTTTTCTCGGTGACAAGGAGAGATTTTCAAGCACCTCGCCAAAGTGTCTCTCTAACTGAAATTCGATGCGAAACGCTCGCTAGACGTTTAACCGGTTGAAATTTTAACGTCCGTCCGTTGCTTTTCCAGTAAAACATACTAAAGGAATACTACTAACACGCGTCGACTTCGATTCTACTTATTCTTCCCCTCTCTCGCTCACTCTCGATCTGACTCCTATTCTCCAGAGCAGAACGAAGAGAAGGAGGAGGAGGATAAGAGAACCCGGTGTTAGCAAGTCCGAGATGAATTCGAAAAAGTTGTCGTGGACTGGACGACCGGTTATACGCGCGGTCTCACGATCGACAACAGAGACATGGGGTGACCAACCTCTCGCTTTCCCTTCAGCAGTTTCCCTTCATTGTGGCAAAGTTTGTCGTTGCGTTCGAGCCGCTCCAAAGAGGATTTTAAGTACAGCACCGAAGGTTCAGAAACGTTTGCACGCACGAGCATATCTCTTACCAAACGAACCACATCGACGGGTCAAAAATTCGATTCGACGAACGTGGCCGAAGTCTTCAACGTTCGAAGATAAAGACCTCCCTCGATAGTGGTCGCGGTAAATTTGATGTGACATCGCGGGCAACGACGACCCCCGCTGGCCGACAAATCCCTGGGGCTGTGCGAACGACGACTATTAACAAATGCCACATTTCACGTGGTGGGGTGATTCATTTTTGTCCTCTATTAGTCTCTCGATTCGTGTTCCTTTCTCGACGTAAAAATCATTTCAGGCAACGTTGGGAGCGCGGCAAAATTCGATTCGGGCGAAAGACGAATATATGCGCGCGCAAACTTCAAAGTAATCGTAGGGAGCGGTGTTCACGGGCGGTCGTATTAAGTCGACGCGCGACGCCGCAACACTCTCGCGAGTCCGAACGATTACATATGGAGACGCGCAGGCAAATCGTTATTTTCGCACGTCCGCGACAATCGCCAACGAACTGCCCATCTTTCGCTCGTACGTAAGCATCTCCGTACACACCCGACTCTGAAACGTTTCCATTCTCTCCGGAAACGACGGCGGGGATTGGATAGCAACGCAAGCAGTATTAGGTTATGTGAACGACCCTCAGCCAGGCGTGGTCCAGGAATTTTATCCGTGGACCGCAATGTGCGTTCGAAATGTCGATGTTCATGTGTCCTGCAGTTCACACGTTGACACGCAATTAGCTGCGTTCTTCATCGATCCACGAGCCAAGTGATCCACCGTTCAGGGTAATCGTTATGCAATTTTGCGTTTAAATTCTCTTTGGTTCTAGTTTTGAAAATCGATGCCCGCGCCTCCGACCAAACGTAGAAAGAAGGAGGCTTGGGCGTCGCCAAATTGACGACACAAAGTCCCGACTGACGGAACACGTCGAAAGTTCGCGCACATGAACGC
>NW_027478601.1:110000-122500 GCF_051014685.1 Ptiloglossa arizonensis | reverse complement strand
AAGTGTACGGTCGTCGTGTCCGTTCTCGAGATAATAGAGAAGAACTGTTCGATACGTGCCGAAAGTTTCAAAGTCCCAGCGGCGTGTTGCTTCCCGGTCACATCGGTCCGGAACGAAAATTTCGAGCTATCCACACGTTAGGCACACCACCGTGTAGCTGGCATGCTAAAACACGCTGCTGTGTGCTCAAAGTGTACGGTCGTCGTGTCCGTTCTCGAGATAATAGAGAAGAACTGTTCGATACGTGCCGAAAGTTTCAAAGTCCCAGCGGCGTGTTGCTTCCCGGTCACATCGGTCCGGAACGATAATTTCGAGCTATCCACACGTTAGGCACACCACCGTGTAGCTGGCATGCTAAAACACGCTGCTGTGTGCTCAAAGTGTACGGTCGTCGTGTCCGTTCTCGAGATAATAGAGAAGAACTGTTCGATACGTGCCGAAAGTTTCAAAGTCCCAGCGGCGTGATGCTTCCCGGTCACATCGGTCCGGAACGAAAATTTCGAGCTATCCACACGTTAGGCACACCACCGTGTAGCTGGCATGCTAAAACACGCTGCTGTGTGCTCAAAGTGTACGGTCGTCGTGTCCGTTCTCGAGATAATAGAGAAGAACTGTTCGATACGTGCCGAAAGTTTCAAAGTCCCAGCGGCGTGTTGCTTCCCGGTCACATCGGTCCGAAACGAAAATTTCGAGCTATCCACACGTTAGGCACACCACCGTGTAGCTGGCATGCTAAAACACGCTGCTGTGTGCTCAAAGTGTACGGTCGTCGTGTCCGATCTCGAGATAATAGAGAAGAACTGTTCGATACGTGCCGAAAGTTTCAAAGTCCCAGCGGCGTTACGGGACTGGCAAACCCGAGGTGCCCGATGCCAAACCACACCGTAAGACTCCTGTTGGTCGTCGCAACGACCCACTCCCAATTCCTCTTTTGGCTTTGAGAGTGGTACGTGACGGCAGGAGGGACGGGGGCCTTGGCTTTACCGCCCGGGCCGCGAGGATGGTAACTCTATAAATTGCCCTCCAATCCTAAGCTACGGTGCGCGGTGATGGGATGCGTGGTTGGGGGGGAGGCCCCAATCCCAAGCGGCCAACTCCGGGGTACCTGCCGACCCCCCGGAGTATTTAGGCCTGCCCGGGTATGGCGGCTCTGCCCGGGTCGACTTACTTTCCGACCTACGCGTGGGAAAAAAAAATGAGTAATATGCCAAAAAAGAAAAAAGGGGGAGGGGGGTCGGAGCGAGTGGCGCGAAGTGTGGCGACGGAGGGGGCACTCGTGCCCCACCGGGCGCCGTTCGAGGAGGGGGACGAGACGGCGTCGGTCTCGTCCCTGGCGTCCGCGACCAGCGCCGCGGGCGTAAAGAGGCGCAGGACGGTGGAGGGGCGGAGGACGGAGGAAGCTCCGTCCACGTCCGCTGCTCCACCGTTGCTCACGGTGAGCGACGGGGAGGAGGACCTCAGGGACGAGGATACGGCCCATGTATCGGCCCGTATTGCCTCGTCCCTGAGGTCTATTGAGAAGGTGGCCACCACCTCGCGGGGGCTGACTACAGCCTCCGCGAGGTCGGTTGGCCAGGCCGCGACGGAGGCGCGGAGGGCTCTCCAGGAGCTGGAACGACGTGTCCCAGCTGCCTTGGAGAGCACGAACGCCCAGCTAAGGCAGCGTGTGGAGGCGCTGCAAGACGAGCTGGCGTGCTCGCGGAGGGAGACGGACGCCCTTAGGAGGCGCCCGCATCCGGGGCCGACGGGCGACTGCACGTGTGGGAGGGGGAAGGCGGGAGCTCCCCCCACACCAGCGACGTCCATGAGGAGCATCGAGCTCCTCATGGACGCCAAGATGGCGGCCATGATGGCCGTCATCCGCGGCGAAATCCGGGCGGCGCTTCGCCCCAAGGGCGGAGCGCCGGCGGGACCGAGGACCGGGCCCGGGAAACAACCGGGGGGCGGGGAACCGCAGGGGGGGACCATCGCGGTTCCGGGCCCTGCGGCAAAGACGAAGGGCAGGGGTGCCGTGGTGGGGGCGACGGCGGGGGCACAAATGCCTCCGCCGCCGCCCCCATCCGGTCCCTTGTGGACCGAAGTGCTGGGCCGAAGGGCGGGAAGGACGGCGAGGAGGGCGGCCCGGGTGCCGCCGCCTCCCCCGCCGGTTGCCCCGAAGAGGGACGGAAAGGCGGGGAGGGCGAAGCCCCGTCTGGGACGCCCCCCTTCAACGGCAGCAGTTATGCTGACCGTCCCGGAGGGGGGGGGCGTCTCCTACGGGGAGGTGATGGCAGCGGCCAAGGAAAATATATCCTTGGCCGCACTCGCCATCGAGTCGGTCCGCCCGAGATGGGCGGTGACGGGGGCGCTCATGCTGCGCGTGAGCGGCCCCGACAACGCAGCCAGGGCGGACCGACTGGCCGAAAAGCTGGGCGAGGCCTTGGCACCCCGGGGTGTCAGGGTCGCCCGGCCCACAAAGAGCGCGGAGCTGCGCGTTTGTGGGCTGGACGACTCGGTCACCCGGGAGGAGGTGGCCAGGGCGCTGGCCCAGGCCGGTGGCTGCTCTGAGGGGGACATCCGGACCGGGGAGGTCCGGCGGTCCTCCTCCGGCCTGGGAGCGGTGTGGGCACGGTGCCCTCTTCCGGCTGCCCGGAAGTTAGAAGCAGTCGGGAGGATCGTGGTGGGGTGGGTGTCGGCGAGGATCGAGGTCCTCGCCCAACGCCCACTCCAGTGCTACCGCTGCCTGGAGACGGGCCATGTCAGGCAGCGGTGCACCTCCGCGGTGGACCGCAGCGGTGCTTGTTACCGCTGCGGTGCCGAAGGCCACCGCGCGAGCCACTGCGCGGCGGCCCCCAAGTGCCCGCTGTGTGCGGACATGGGGAGACCCGCCGCGCACCGAATGGGGGGGAAGCAGTGTACCCCCCCATCCCGACGAGGGCAGAGGAGGGGGGCGCCGGGGCCGCTCCCGGCGCCGGTGAGAGCGGCCCCAGCTGCGAGCGCCGCGGCGCCCGCGGACCTGGCCGCGACCGACGCGACGGCCGCAAGGAAGAGGTCGGAGGCGGCGACGGCGTTGGTGTCCGCGATGGAGGTGGACATCGGCCCCGCCGCCGTCCTCACGGAGGTGCCACCAGGAGGCGGTGAGGAGGCCATCAAATAATGGCTCCCCGCCTCCTCCTGCAGGCCAACCTCAACCACTGCCGTGCAGCGCAGGACCTGATGTGTCAGACGCTGGCGGAGTGGGGGGGTGGTCTGGCAGTCGCCGCCGAGCCGTACCGCGTCCCCGACCATCCGCATTGGATGGGGGATGCGGGCGGCTTGGTGGCGGCTGTGTGGCAGGGCGGTGACGGGTCCCCTCCGTTCTCCTTACTGGAGAACGGGGCGGGATTCGTCGCCGTCCAGTGGGGGGGAGTCGCCGTGGTGGGGTGCTACGTTTCGCCCAACTGCGGCCTTGCTGCCTTCGAGCAGTACCTGGCCGGGGTGGGGGCGTGCCTCACAAGGATTGCGCCCCGGCCGGTGCTGGTCCTGGGGGACTTCAATGCCTGGTCTGTGGCATGGGGGTCCCCCAGGACCAATCGGAGGGGCGAGGCTCTGGGCGACTGGGCGGCGGGCTTCGACCTCCGGTTGATTAACCGGGGGTCGGAGCTGACGTGCGTGCGGCGCGGGGGAGGGTCCATAGTGGATTTGACGTTTGGATCCCCCGGCGCCGCGCGTATGGTGTCCGGGTGGGACGTGGTGGTGGGGGAGGAGACATTATCGGACCACCGGTATATCCGCGTGGTCTTGACCTCCCCCGAGGCCGCCGCGGCCCCGCACCGACGCCTCCGCCCGGGAGCGGGTAGCGCCCCACCACCACCACGCAGATGGGCGCTTCGGCGCCTTGACAAGGACGTCCTGGTGGCAGCCGCTCTGGCCGAAACCTGGCCTCGACGGGAGACCAGGCTGCCCGACCTGGAGGGGGCCGTGGCTCGGCTCGGGAGCGCCATCGCGCGCATTTGCGACGCGGCGATGCCCCGGGCCGGGCCGCGGTCTCCTCGTCGGGCGGTGTACTGGTGGTCGGGCGAAATCGGGGAATTGCGGAAAGCATGCGTCCGGGCCCGACGCCAGTACACCCGCGCGCGTCGTCGGGCCGGACGGAACGGCGACGACGGCGCGCGGGCTAGGGCGGCGGAACTGTACGAGTCCTATCGCGCGGGAAAGAGGGCTCTGCAGGTCGCCATCAAACGGGCCAAGGCCCAGAGCTGGAAGGAGCTCCTCGAGACCCTCGAGCGGGATCCATGGGGGCGCCCATACCGGATAGTTCTGAATAAACTCCGGCCATGGGCGCCCCCGATCACCGAGGGTCTCGACCCCCAGCTCTTGAGGGACGTGGTCGACACGCTCTTCCCGATCGTGGGGGAGAGCGGGCCACGTCCCTCTGCGGACCCGACCACCTGGTCCGCGGAGCTGGGGGTCTCGGCTGGGGAGCTAGCCGCGGCCATCCGAAGACTCGGGGCGAAGGATACTGCCCCGGGTCCTTCGGGAGTGCCCGGCCGAGTCTTGGTCTTGGCCGCGGACGTCCTGGGTGACGGCCTCCGGGAGCTATTCGACCGCTGCCTGGAGGCCGGGCGATTCCCCTCCGCATGGAAGGTGGCCCGAATGGTCCTCCTCCGGAAAGAGGGTAGGCCCGCGGACTCTCCGTCCGCGTACCGGCCGATTTGCCTGCTCGACGATGTGGGCAAGCTCCTGGAAAGAGTCGTGGCGGCCCGCATCGTCGGGCACCTGTCGCGGGGTGGGCCCGGGCTGGCGGAGTGCCAGTTCGGGTTCCGGGAGGGCCGGTCGACGATCGACGCGATTCGACGCGTCCGGTCCCTCTCGGCCTCGGCGGTCTCCCGGGGTGGGGTGGCATTGGCGGTGTCCTTGGACATCGCCAATGCGTTTAACACCCTACCCTGGGAGGCGATTAGGCGGGGGCTTGAGGAACATCGAGTCCCCGCCTACCTTAGGGCAGTCGTCGAGGACTACCTCCGCGACAGGTGGATCGAGTATCCGGGCCGGTGCGGGACGGAGAGGAGAGCGGTGTACTCCGGGGTTCCGCAGGGGTCGGTGTTAGGACCCCTGCTGTGGAACCTCGGGTACGACACCGTCCTGCGGGCCGAAGACCTCCCCGACGGCGTCAGTCTGACGTGCTACGCGGACGACACCTTGTTGTTGGCCGTCGGGGGGGACTGGAGGGGGGCTGTTCGGGCCGCCGAGGACGGTGCCCGGCGCGTCGTCTCCCGGATCAGGGGGATCGGTTTGGAGGTGGCTCTCCACAAAACCGAGGTACTCGGGATGTATAGACCCCGGGGAGAGCCGCCTCCCCCCCTGATCCGGGTGGGTGAGACAGACGTCGAGGTGAGGTCTCAGATGAAATATCTGGGACTTCGCCTCGACAGCCACTGGCGCTTCGAGGGTCATTTCCGGGCCCTGGCCCCGCGGTTGGAGTTGATAGTTGGCGCTTTGGGCCGTATCCTCCCCAACCTGCGGGGCCCGAGTGACCGGGTTCGCCGCCTCTACGCGGGAATGGTCCACTCGGTGGCCCTATACGGGGCCCCCGTTTGGGCGGGCGACCTGGCCGCCTCCCGGCGCAGCAAGGTATTGCTGCGCCGGGTTCAAAGGCGGCTTGCATTGCGGATCGCCCGGGGGTACCGGACCGTTTCGTATGAGGCGGCGAGCGTCCTGTCAGGGCTACCCCCGGCGGACTTGATCGCGGGCGCGCATGCGGCTTTCTACGAGGGCCGCATGCGCGCCCGCGAGGATGGGGTGGTCCTGGCGGGATGCGAGGTGGAGGCCCTCAGGCGCCAGGCCCGGGAGTCCATGCTGCAGCTTTGGCAGCAGCGGCTGGCCGAGCCGTTGTTCGGCCAGAGGACTGTCCGGGCTATCCGGCCGGTCCTGTTTGAGTGGCTGGGTAGGCGCTTCGGCTCACTCACCTACCGGTTGGTGCAGGTGCTGTCCGGGCACGGATGCTTCGGACAGTACCTGTGCCGGATCGGTGTGGAGGAGGCGGCGCGCTGCTGGCACTGTCCAGCGGACGAGGACACGGCGCAACACACCCTCGAGGTGTGTCCGGCCTGGGGGGTGGAGCGCCGTGTCCTCACGGCCGTGATTGGGGCGGACCTATCGCTGCCGGGCGTGGTACAGGCCATGCTCGGCAGCGAGACGAAGTGGCGGGCCGTGTCCTCCTTCTGCGAGGAGGTAATCTCGCAGAAGGAGGCCGCGAGCCGCATTCGCGAGAGCGGGCGTCCGCGAGCGAGGCCCCGTCCGAGGCCGGGGGCGGGTGGGCCTCCGGAAGGGCCGGGGAGGCCACCCTGAGAGCGGCGGGCGGGGGTGCGTAGCCCTTGAGGCTCGTGCCACCGCCCGTCGTGTGAAGGGTGGGAAGAGTAAGGGACGGCGACGCTCTCGAGGGCGGAGAGGCCAGAGCCGCCCTCGGGAGCGTACGGCCGGGTGCGGCCGCGCCGACGGCACGGTCCCAGGGCCGTGCCTCCGGCGCGGCTATGGGGGCCGTGGGCGGTCGCGAGTGTGGGACTCGCGGCCGCCCTCGGGCGGCCCCCGGGAGTGGGACGTCGGAGCAGTGTGGCCCTGCTCCGACGTCGGGCGCCAGAGCGCCGAGGAGAAAACAGGGAAGGGAGGGTGAAGTACCCCCTCCCTTCCCTGGAACGGGAGGACACGGGCGCGAGAGCCCTGCACGGGGGAGCACCTGATGTTATGATGTCTTCGGTCCCAGGTGCTCCCCCTGCATAGTGCGAGGATGGCCACCGTGGTGGGTTTTAGTGGGTAGGTCCCGCGCCCGATGGGTTTCCTCCGGGCGCGGGGAATCCCACACTCCCCCCGCCCCTCCCCAGGCGGCGGGGGGGTCTTTCGAAGATTTCCCCCACGTTAAAAAAAAAAAAAAAAAAAAAAAAAAAAAAGTCCCAGCGGCGTGTTGCTTCCCGGTCACATCGGTCCGGAACGAAAATTTCGAGCTATCCACACGTTAGGCACACCACCGTGTAGCTGGCATGCTAAAACACGCTGCTGTGTGCTCAAAGTGTACGGTCGTCGTGTCCGTTCTCGAGATAATAGAGAAGAACTGTTCGATACGTGCCGAAAGTTTCAAAGTCCCAGCGGCGTGTTGCTTCCCGGTCACATCGGTCCGGAACGAAAATTTCGAGCTATCCACAAGTTAGGCACACCACCGTGTAGCTGGCATGCTAAAACACGCTGCTGTGTGCTCAAAGTGTACGGTCGTCGTGTCCGATCTCGAGATAATAGAGAAGAACTGTTCGATACGTGCCGAAAGTTTCAAAGTCCCAGCGGCGTGTTGCTTCCCGGTCACATCGGTCCGGAACGAAAATTTCGAGCTATCCACACGTTAGGCACACCACCGTGTAGCTGGCATGCTAAAACACGCTGCTGTGTGCTCAAAGTGTACGGTCGTCGTGTCCGTTCTCGAGATAATAGAGAAGAACTGTTCGATACGTGCCGAAAGTTTCAAAGTCCCAGCGGCGTGTTGCTTCCCGGTCACATCGGTCCGGAACGAAAATTTCGAGCTATCCACACGTTAGGCACACCACCGTGTAGCTGGCATGCTAAAACACGCTGCTGTGTGCTCAAAGTGTACGGTCGTCGTGTCCGTTCTCGAGATAATAGAGAAGAACTGTTCGACACGTGCCGAAAGTTTCAAAGTCCCAGCGGCGTGTTGCTTCCCGGTCACATCGGTCCGGAACGAAAATTTCGAGCTATCCACACGTCAGGCACACCACCGTGTAGCTGGCATGCTAAAACACGCTGCTGTGTGCTCAAAGTGTACGGTCGTCGTGTCCGTTCTCGAGATAATAGAGAAGAACTGTTCGATACGTGCCGAAAGTTTCAAAGTCCCAGCGGCGTGTTGCTTCCCGGTCACATCGGTCCGGAACGAAAATTTCGAGCTATCCACACGTTAGGCACACCACCGTGTAGCTGGCATGCTAAAACACGCTGCTGTGTGCTCAAAGTGTACGGTCGTCGTGTCCGTTCTCGAGATAATAGAGAAGAACTGTTCGATACGTGCCGAAAGTTTCAAAGTCCCAGCGGCGTGTAGCTTCCCGGTCACATCGGTCCGGAAAGAAAATCTCGAGCTATCCACACGTTAGGCACACCACCGTGTAGCTGGCATGCTAAAACACGCTGCTGTGTGCTCAAAGTGTACGGTCGTCGTGTCCGTTCTCGAGATAATAGAGAAGAACTGTTCGATACGTGCCGAAAGTTTCAAAGTCCCAGCGGCGTGTTGCTTCCCGGTCACATCGGTCCGGAACGAAAATTTCGAGCTATCCACACGTTAGGCACACCACCGTGTAGCTGGCATGCTAAAACACGCTGCTGTGTGCTCAAAGTGTACGGTCGTCGTGTCCGTTCTCGAGATAATAGAGAAGAACTGTTCGATACGTGCCGAAAGTTTCAAAGTCCCAGCGGCGTGTTGCTTCCCGGTCACATCGGTCCGGAACGAAAATTTCGAGCTATCCACACGTTAGGCACACCACCGTGTAGCTGGCATGCTAAAACACGCTGCTGTGTGCTCAAAGTGTACGGTCGTCGTGTCCGTTCTCGAGATAATAGAGAAGAACTGTTCGATACGTGCCGAAATTTTCAAAGTCCCAGCGGCGTGATGCTTCCCGGTCACATCGGTCCGGAACGAAAATTTCGAGCTATCCACACGTTAGGCACACCACCGTGTAGCTGGCATGCTAAAACACGCTGCTGTGTGCTCAAAGTGTACGGTCGTCGTGTCCGTTCTCGAGATAATAGAGAAGAACTGTTCGATACGTGCCGAAAGTTTCAAAGTCCCAGCGGCGTGTTGCTTCCCGGTCACATGGGTCCGAAAGGAAAATTTCGAGCTATCCACACGTTAGGCACACCACCGTGTAGCTGGCATGCTAAAACACGCTGCTGTGTGCTCAAAGTGTACGGTCGTCGTGTCCGATCTCGAGATAATAGAGAAGAACTGTTCGATACGTGCCGAAAGTTTCAAAGTCCCAGCGGCGTGTTGCTTCCCGGTCACATCGGTCCGGAACGAAAATTTCGAGCTATCCACACGTTAGGCACACCACCGTGTAGCTGGCATGCTAAAACACGCTGCTGTGTGCTCAAAGTGTACGGTCGTCGTGTCCGTTCTCGAGATAATAGAGAAGAACTGTTCGATACGTGCCGAAAGTTTCAAAGTCCCAGCGGCGTGTTGCTTCCCGGTCACATCGGTCCGGATCGAAAATTTCGAGCTATCCACACGTTAGGCACACCACCGTGTAGCTGGCATGCTAAAACACGCTGCTGTGTGCTCAAAGTGTACGGTCGTCGTGTCCGTTCTCGAGATAATAGAGAAGAACTGTTCGATACGTGCCGAAAGTTTCAAAGTCCCAGCGGCGTGATGCTTCCCGGTCACATCGGTCCGGAAAGAAAATCTCGAGCTATCCACACGTTAGGCACACCACCGTGTAGCTGGCATGCTAAAACACGCTGCTGTGTGCTCAAAGTGTACGGTCGTCGTGTCCGTTCTCGAGATAATAGAGAAGAACTGTTCGATACGTGCCGAAAGTTTCAAAGTCCCAGCGGCGTGTTGTTTCCCGGTCACATCCGTCCGGAACGAAAATTTCGAGCTATCCACACGTCAGGCACACCACCGTGTAGCTGGCATGCTAAAACACGCTGCTGTGTGCTCAAAGTGTACGGTCGTCGTGTCCGTTCTCGAGATAATAGAGAAGAACTGTTCGATACGTGCCGAAAGTTTCAAAGTCCCAGCGGCGTGTTGCTTCCCGGTCACATCGGTCCGGAACGAAAATTTCGAGCTATCCACACGTTAGGCACACCACCGTGTAGCTGGCATGCTAAAACACGCTGCTGTGTGCTCAAAGTGTACGGTCGTCGTGTCCGTTCTCGAGATAATAGAGAAGAACTGTTCGATACGTGCCGAAAGTTTCAAAGTCCCAGCGGCCGGGGAGGGCGAAGCCCCGTCTGGGACGCCCCCCTTCAACGGCAGCAGTCATGCTGACCGTCCCGGAGGGGGGGGGGGCGTCTCCTACGGGGAGGTGATGGCGGCGGCCAAGGAAAAGATATCCTTGGCCGCACTCGCCATCGAGTCGGTCCGCCCGAGATGGGCGGTGACGGGGGCGCTCATGCTGCGCGTGAGCGGCCCCGACAACGCAGCCAGGGCGGACCGACTGGCCGAAAAGCTGGGCGAGGCCTTGGCACCCCGGGGTGTCAGGGTCGCCCGGCCCACAAAGAGCGCGGAGCTGCGCGTTTGTGGGCTGGACGACTCGGTCACCCGGGAGGAGGTGGCCAGGGCGCTGGCCCAGGCCGGTGGCTGCTCTGAGGGGGACATCCGGACCGGGGAGGTCCGGCGGTCCTCCTCCGGCCTGGGAGCGGTGTGGGCACGGTGCCCTCTTCCGGCTGCCCGGAAGTTAGAAGCAGTCGGGAGGATCGTGGTGGGGTGGGTGTCGGCGAGGATCGAGGTCCTCGCCCAACGCCCACTCCAGTGCTACCGCTGCCTGGAGACGGGCCATGTCAGGCAGCGGTGCACCTCCGCGGTGGACCGCAGCGGTGCTTGTTACCGCTGCGGTGCCGAAGGCCACCGCGCGAGCCACTGCGCGGCGGCCCCCAAGTGCCCGCTGTGTGCGGACATGGGGAGACCCGCCGCGCACCGAATGGGGGGGAAGCAATGTACCCCCCCATCCCGACGAGGGCAGAGGAGGGGGGCGCCGGGGCCGCTCCCGGCGCCGGTGAGAGCGGCCCCAGCTGCGAGCGCCGCGGCGCCCGCGGACCTGGCCGCGACCGACGCGACGGCCGCAAGGAAGAGGTCGGAGGCGGCGACGGCGTTGGTGTCCGCGATGGAGGTGGACATCGGCCCCGCCGCCGTCCTCACGGAGGTGCCACCAGGAGGCGGTGAGGAGGCCATCAAATAATGGCTCCCCGCCTCCTCCTGCAGGCCAACCTCAACCACTGCCGTGCAGCGCAGGACCTGATGTGTCAGACGCTGGCGGAGTGGGGGGGTGGTCTGGCAGTCGCCGCCGAGCCGTACCGCGTCCCCGACCATCCGCATTGGATGGGGGATGCGGGCGGCTTGGTGGCGGCTGTGTGGCAGGGCGGTGACGGGTCCCCTCCGTTCTCCTTACTGGAGAACGGGGCGGGATTCGTCGCCGTCCAGTGGGGGGGAGTCGCCGTGGTGGGGTGCTACGTTTCGCCCAACTGCGGCCTTGCTGCCTTCGAGCAGTACCTGGCCGGGGTGGGGGCGTGCCTCACAAGGATTGCGCCCCGGCCGGTGCTGGTCCTGGGGGACTTCAATGCCTGGTCTGTGGCATGGGGGTCCCCCAGGACCAATCGGAGGGGCGAGACTCTGGGCAACTGGGCGGCGGGCTTCGACCTCCGGTTGATTAACCGGGGGTCGGAGCTGACGTGCGTGCGGCGCGGGGGAGGGTCCATAGTGGATTTGACGTTTGGATCCCCCGGCGCCGCGCGTATGGTGTCCGGGTGGGACGTGGTGGTGGGGGAGGAGACATTATCGGACCACCGGTATATCCGCGTGGTCTTGACCTCCCCCGAGGCCGCCGCGGCCCCGCACCGACGCCTTCGCCCGGGAGCGGGTAGCGCCCCACCACCACCACGCAGATGGGCGCTTCGGCGCCTTGACAAGGACGTCCTGGTGGCAGCCGCCCTGGCCGAAACCTGGCCTCGACGGGAGACCAGGCTGCCCGACCTGGAGGAGGCCGTGGCTCGGCTCGGGAGCGCCGTCGCGCGCATTTGCGACGCGGCGATGCCCCGGGCCGGGCCGCGGTCTCCTCGTCGGGCGGTGTACTGGTGGTCGGGCGAAATCGGGGAATTGCGGACAGCATGCGTCCGGGCCCGACGCCAGTACACCCGCGCGCGTCGTCGGGCCGGACGGAACGGCGACGACGGCGCGCGGGCTAGGGCGGCGGAACTGTACGAGTCGTATCGCGCGGGAAAGAGGGCTCTGCAGGTCGCCATCAAACGGGCCAAGGCCAGAGCTGGAAGGAGCTCCTCGAGACCCTCGAGCGGGATCCATGGGGGCGCCCATACCGGATAGTTCTGAATAAACTCCGGCCATGGGCGCCCCCGATCACCGAGGGTCTCGACCCCCAGCTCTTGAGGGACGTGGTCGACACGCTCTTCCCGATCGTGGGGGAGAGCGGGCCACGTCCCTCTGCGGACCCGACTACCTGGTCCGCCGAGCTGGGGGTCTCGGCTGGGGAGCTAGCCGCGGCCATCCGAAGACTCGGGGCGAAGGATACTGCCCCGGGTCCTTCGGGAGTGCCCGGCCGAGTCTTGGTCTTGGCCGCGGACGTCCTGGGTGACGGCCTCCGGGAGCTATTCGACCGCTGCCTGGAGGCCGGGCGATTCCCTTCCGCATGGAAGGTGGCCCGAATGGTCCTCCTCCGGAAAGAGGTTAGGCCCGCG
This sequence comes from Ptiloglossa arizonensis, assembly GCF_051014685.1. Lineage (NCBI taxonomy): Eukaryota > Metazoa > Arthropoda > Insecta > Hymenoptera > Colletidae > Ptiloglossa > Ptiloglossa arizonensis. Next base: position 110,083 of record NW_027478601.1, on the reverse strand, counting down.
GACTCTCCGTCCGCGTACCGGCCGATTTGCCTGCTCGACGATGTGGGCAAGCTCCTGGAAAGAGTCGTGGCGGCCCGCATCGT
>NW_027478601.1:100000-102500 GCF_051014685.1 Ptiloglossa arizonensis | reverse complement strand
GTCCGTTCGTGTGCCGCCCCACGAGGGGGACTTGGCATTGACGTCCGCCGCGATAACGACCCGACTGTGTCCGAGAGCATCAAGTACTTTTCCCAGTCGAGCCAAGCTGGGTTCAATCTCCTCGGAGCATTGAAAGTACTGACTGACCAAGTAAAAACTTCCGGCCGCATCATCGCTGATGCAAACGCAGGTCAAATGCGAGTCGCACAGATGCGAGATTTTGACCACGGAGAGTTCCGGGTTCCGGACAGCAATTGCCGCCATTACCGGTGTGCCCCCCGTGACTACTTTCGTCGCAAGCCCCAGCCCAGGGACGGTACCCTCTTGGGAATAGGGCTCCTGCGCGAGCAGCACATCGATCTTTCGCGAGTGCATCAACTCCCTCACCTCATCAAGAACAATCCGGGCTCGTCGCATGTTATGCTGCACGACCCGGTATTGTCTCAGAGGGATGCTCTCGGTTTTATTGCGTTTATTTTTGCCCGCCATAATCGGTCCGAGCTATAGCTTGTTCCAGCGCGACCTGATAGGACGCGCAGGACTTGTCTTTCGACCGATGGTCATGTCTTTTGCCCCTAGCCTTGCAGTTTGAACAGACCGGGGTCTTGTTCAAACTCTTGCAGGAGCTGATCGTGTGCCCACCTCTAGCACAATGTCCGCATATCTCCTCTTTGGTTTTACAGTGTTTGGCCATGTGGCCAAACCTCTGGCACTTAAAGCACCGAGCCACCGCAACGTAGTCCTGCACACGGCAAGACGACCATCCGATGTATACTCGGCCTCTTTCTTTGAGCCGCAGGCGAACCTGCGGGCTGCACTCAATGACCCAGTTGGTCGTTTTTGCGTTATTCGCCTTGGGCCCGGTTGCAAACCGGACTTTCAAGGCGGATGACACTTCCCCCTGTGTCATTTCACTGAGGTTTTGTTTCCAAATACTGGATACAACCTCCTCCTTTGTAACCTTGCGAGGAACGTCGTACACTATAAGTGTAGGCTTCCTCTTCGTTTGTACGGAAACTGAAAGACCCACTCCTTTCAGTTCCGCAGAATTCGTGAAGGCCTTCAGGTCTTCTTCGCGTTCGGTCTCGACGACTATGCCACCTGAGTGGATGCGTCGAACCGCTGTAACGCGGATCTTGGCCTTGGTAGGCTTAACGACAGACAGAACAGTGTTTTTTGTTACGTCACTGTTCTGCTTCTTTCCTTTCGGCGGGAATATGCGCACCGCGTTTCGGGGTGGCATCACCGCGTCTGAGGAGACTCTTTTGCTAACGACCTTAACCGCATCTGCGTAGGTCGACACCTTTGTTACCGTCGCAGATTTCGCATCTGGGCGGCTCACCGCCTTCAGCGTCCTCTGCGCCACGCTCTCTACGGCCGCCTTGAGGGACTCCTTGGAGTCCTGGCGCACCGCGGCGAGCTGCCCTTCGAGGAAGCTGCTGCGAATGAGCAGTTCCTGGACGAGCTCGTAGAGCGCGGATGTTTGGCCGATCACACGGCCACCGGCCTCCTTTGTTACCTTCGACTCCGGTCGAAGGCAGAAGCTCCGGACATCCGCGATCACGGCCGAGGCTTCGTCTCGTATGAGATCGAGCGGCCGTATTTTGGGCCCAGATACCGCCTCCGTCGGTACCTTGCCCCGTTTCTCGGAGGCCGGTTTGCCTGGTATGGCTGTGCCGGCCTTTTTCTTCCTGGAGACGGTTGTCCAGTCTCCAGGCTTTACTCCCGGGCCCGGTGGGATCTTCCCGTGGGCCCCTGACGTTAGGTGAGCGCTGGGCTTATCGGCCCGTGGCTCTTTTGGATTTTTACGGGTGGGTACACCCGGTCCATCCTGCTTTTGCGGCTTGGCCGCGTTTCTCGCCTGTTTCTTGGGCAGCGGCGGCGCGGGGGTTTTGTCACCCGCAGGCTTCGCCGTGCCTGTTGAAACTTTGCTAGGGGAGGCGTGTTTGTGTCCCTCCCCAGCACCCTCCTTCTTCGTTTTGGGGGACGACGTGCCGGGAGCACCTGCATCGTCGACCTCCTTTTTTACTACCACCGCGTCGCTCTTGAGGATCTCAAGAACGACCACGGGTTGATCCGATATTTGAGTTTGTGTTTCCATATTAAGTTACGTCTTTTCATCCCGCTGCATGTCCCAGCCTCCTCGGACCCTCAAATGGAACCTGGCTCCGCCAGGTTAGGACATTACCCAGGATATAGTCCGCGTTCCAAGGCCGACCGGGTCTCCCCGGACTCCAAGGTCCCCTTCCTCGCCCAAAATAGAACCCACTCGCCGAGACGTATGGTCGTTCCAAGCCGATTGACTAGGCAAAGAGCTGCTTTTCTCGCCTAGCCGCCCGTCTAGTCGAAGCAGTGGCCAAAGGTACGTGTTGGGTGCACACTCTCCCGCAGGACAGGGCCCCCTCAGATCCCAGGACCCACCTTTCCGACGACACGGGTCGCCCCGCACGGCAAACACGGGGGGGACAAACCTCAGCAGTTGCCCCCTCTGCTTCGCTAC
>NW_027478601.1:50000-90000 GCF_051014685.1 Ptiloglossa arizonensis | reverse complement strand
GCTAAAACACGCTGCTGTGTGCTCAAAGTGTACGGTCGTCGTGTCCGTTCTCGAGATAATAGAGAAGAACTGTTCGATACGTGCCGAAAGTTTCAAAGTCCCAGCGGCGTGATGCTTCCCGGTCACATCGGTCCGGAACGAAAATCTCGAGCTATCCACACGTTAGGCACACCACCGTGTAGCTGGCATGCTAAAACACGCTGCTGTGTGCTCAAAGTGTACGGTCGTCGTGTCCGTTCTCGAGATAATAGAGAAGAACTGTTCGATACGTGCCGAAAGTTTCAAAGTCCCAGCGGCGTGTTGCTTCCCGGTCACATCGGTCCGGAACGAAAATTTCGAGCTATCCACACGTTAGGCACACCACCGTGTAGCTGGCATGCTAAAACACGCTGCTGTGTGCTCAAAGTGTACGGTCGTCGTGTCCGTTCTCGAGATAATAGAGAAGAACTGTTCGATACGTGCCGAAAGTTTCAAAGTCCCAGCGGCGTGTTGCTTCCCGGTCACATCGGTCCGGAACGAAAATTTCGAGCTATCCACACGTTAGGCACACCACCGTGTAGCTGGCATGCTAAAACACGCTGCTGTGTGCTCAAAGTGTACGGTCGTCGTGTCCGTTCTCGAGATAATAGAGAAGAACTGTTCGATACGTGCCGAAAGTTTCAAAGTCCCAGCGGCGTGATGCTTCCCGGTCACATCGGTCCGGAACGAAAATTTCGAGCTATCCACACGTTAGGCACACCACCGTGTAGCTGGCATGCTAAAACACGCTGCTGTGTGCTCAAAGTGTACGGTCGTCGTGTCCGTTCTCGAGATAATAGAGAAGAACTGTTCGATACGTGCCGAAAGTTTCAAAGTCCCAGCGGCGTGATGCTTCCCGGTCACATCGGTCCGGAACGAAAATTTCGAGCTATCCACACGTTAGGCACACCACCGTGTAGCTGGCATGCTAAAACACGCTGCTGTGTGCTCAAAGTGTACGGTCGTCGTGTCTGTTCTCGAGATAATAGAGAAGAACTGTTCGATACGTGCCGAAAGTTTCAAAGTCCCAGCGGCGTGTTGCTTCCCGGTCACATCGGTCCGAAACGAAAATTTCGAGCTATCCACACGTTAGGCACACCACCGTGTAGCTGGCATGCTAAAACACGCTGCTGTGTGCTCAAAGTGTACGGTCGTCGTGTCCGATCTCGAGATAATAGAGAAGAACTGTTCGATACGTGCCGAAAGTTTCAAAGTCCCAGCGGCGTGTTGCTTCCCGGTCACATCGGTCCGGAACGAAAATTTCGAGCTATCCACACGTTAGGCACACCACCGTGTAGCTGGCATGCTAAAACACGCTGCTGTGTGCTCAAAGTGTACGGTCGTCGTGTCCGTTCTCGAGATAATAGAGAAGAACTGTTCGATACGTGCCGAAAGTTTCAAAGTCCCAGCGGCGTGTTGCTTCCCGGTCACATCGGTCCGGAACGAAAATTTCGAGCTATCCACACGTTAGGCACACCACCGTGTAGCTGGCATGCTAAAACACGCTGCTGTGTGCTCAAAGTGTACGGTCGTCGTGTCCGATCTCGAGATAATAGAGAAGAACTGTTCGATACGTGCCGAAAGTTTCAAAGTCCCAGCGGCGTGTTGCTTCCCGGTCAGATCGGTCCGGAACGAAAATTTCGAGCTATCCACACGTTAGGCACACCACCGTGTAGCTGGCATGCTAAAACACGCTGCTGTGTGCTCAAAGTGTACGGTCGTCGTGTCCGTTCTCGAGATAATAGAGAAGAACTGTTCGATACGTGCCGAAAGTTTCAAAGTCCCAGCGGCGTGATGCTTCCCGGTCACATCGGTCCGGAACGAAAATTTCGAGCTATCCACACGTTAGGCACACCACCGTGTAGCTGGCATGCTAAAACACGCTGCTGTGTGCTCAAAGTGTACGGTCGTCGTGTCCGTTCTCGAGATAATAGAGAAGAACTGTTCGATACGTGCCGAAAGTTTCAAAGTCCCAGCGGCGTGATGCTTCCCGGTCACATCGGTCCGGAACGAAAATCTCGAGCTATCCACACGTTAGGCACACCACCGTGTAGCTGGCATGCTAAAACACGCTGCTGTGTGCTCAAAGTGTACGGTCGTCGTGTCCGTTCTCGAGATAATAGAGAAGAACTGTTCGATACGTGCCGAAAGTTTCAAAGTCCCAGCGGCGTGATGCTTCCCGGTCACATCGGTCCGGAACGAAAATCTCGAGCTATCCACACGTTAGGCACACCACCGTGTAGCTGGCATGCTAAAACACGCTGCTGTGTGTTCAAAGTGTACGGTCGTCGTGTCCGTTCTCGAGATAATAGAGAAGAACTGTTCGATACGTGCCGAAAGTTTCAAAGTCCCAGCGGCGTGTTGCTTCCCGGTCACATCGGTCCGGAACGAAAATTTCGAGCTATCCACACGTTAGGCACACCACCGTGTAGCTGGCATGCTAAAACACGCTGCTGTGTGCTCAAAGTGTACGGTCGTCGTGTCCGTTCTCGAGATAATAGAGAAGAACTGTTCGATACGTGCCGAAAGTTTCAAAGTCCCAGCGGCGTGTTGCTTCCCGGTCACATCGGTCCGGAACGAAAATTTCGAGCTATCCACACGTTAGGCACACCACCGTGTAGCTGGCATGCTAAAACACGCTGCTGTGTGCTCAAAGTGTACGGTCGTCGTGTCCGTTCTCGAGATAATAGAGAAGAACTGTTCGATACGTGCCGAAAGTTTCAAAGTCCCAGCGGCGTGTTGCTTCCCGGTCACATCGGTCCGGAACGAAAATTTCGAGCTATCCACACGTTAGGCACACCACCGTGTAGCTGGCATGCTAAAACACGCTGCTGTGTGCTCAAAGTGTACGGTCGTCGTGTCCGTTCTCGAGATAATAGAGAAGAACTGTTCGATACGTGCCGAAAGTTTCAAAGTCCCAGCGGCGTGATGCTTCCCGGTCACATCGGTCCGGAACGAAAATTTCGAGCTATCCACACGTTAGGCACACCACCGTGTAGCTGGCATGCTAAAACACGCTGCTGTGTGCTCAAAGTGTACGGTCGTCGTGTCCGTTCTCGAGATAATAGAGAAGAACTGTTCGATACGTGCCGAAAGTTTCAAAGTCCCAGCGGCGTGTTGCTTCCCGGTCACATCGGTCCGAAACGAAAATTTCGAGCTATCCACACGTTAGGCACACCACCGTGTAGCTGGCATGCTAAAACACGCTGCTGTGTGCTCAAAGTGTACGGTCGTCGTGTCCGATCTCGAGATAATAGAGAAGAACTGTTCGATACGTGCCGAAAGTTTCAAAGTCCCAGCGGCGTGTTGCTTCCCGGTCACATCGGTCCGGAACGAAAATTTCGAGCTATCCACACGTTAGGCACACCACCGTGTAGCTGGCATGCTAAAACACGCTGCTGTGTGCTCAAAGTGTACGGTCGTCGTGTCCGTTCTCGAGATAATAGAGAAGAACTGTTCGATACGTGCCGAAAGTTTCAAAGTCCCAGCGGCGTGTTGCTTCCCGGTCACATCGGTCCGGAACGAAAATTTCGAGCTATCCACACGTTAGGCACACCACCGTGTAGCTGGCATGCTAAAACACGCTGCTGTGTGCTCAAAGTGTACGGTCGTCGTGTCCGTTCTCGAGATAATAGAGAAGAACTGTTCGATACGTGCCGAAAGTTTCAAAGTCCCAGCGGCGTGTTGCTTCCCGGTCACATCGGTCCGGAACGAAAATTTCGAGCTATCCACACGTTAGGCACACCACCGTGTAGCTGGCATGCTAAAACACGCTGCTGTGTGCTCAAAGTGTACGGTCGTCGTGTCCGTTCTCGAGATAATAGAGAAGAACTGTTCGATACGTGCCGAAAGTTTCAAAGTCCCAGCGGCGTGTTGCTTCCCGGTCACATCGGTCCGGAACGATAATTTCGAGCTATCCACACGTTAGGCACACCACCGTGTAGCTGGCATGCTAAAACACGCTGCTGTGTGCTCAAAGTGTACGGTCGTCGTGTCCGTTCTCGAGATAATAGAGAAGAACTGTTCGATACGTGCCGAAAGTTTCAAAGTCCCAGCGGCGTGATGCTTCCCGGTCACATCGGTCCGGAACGAAAATTTCGAGCTATCCACACGTTAGGCACACCACCGTGTAGCTGGCATGGTAAAACACGCTGCTGTGTGCTCAAAGTGTACGGTCGTCGTGTCCGTTCTCGAGATAATAGAGAAGAACTGTTCGATACGTGCCGAAAGTTTCAAAGTCCCAGCGGCGTGTTGCTTCCCGGTCACATCGGTCCGGAACGAAAATTTCGAGCTATCCACACGTTAGGCACACCACCGTGTAGCTGGCATGCTAAAACACGCTGCTGTGTGCTCAAAGTGTACGGTCGTCGTGTCCGATCTCGAGATAATAGAGAAGAACTGTTCGATACGTGCCGAAAGTTTCAAAGTCCCAGCGGCGTGTTGCTTCCCGGTCACATCGGTCCGGAACGAAAATTTCGAGCTATCCACACGTTAGGCACACCACCGTGTAGCTGGCATGCTAAAACACGCTGCTGTGTGCTCAAAGTGTACGGTCGTCGTGTCCGTTCTCGAGATAATAGAGAAGAACTGTTCGATACGTGCCGAAAGTTTCAAAGTCCCAGCGGCGTGTTGCTTCCCGGTCACATCGGTCCGGAACGATAATTTCGAGCTATCCACACGTTAGGCACACCACCGTGTAGCTGGCATGCTAAAACACGCTGCTGTGTGCTCAAAGTGTACGGTCGTCGTGTCCGTTCTCGAGATAATAGAGAAGAACTGTTCGATACGTGCCGAAAGTTTCAAAGTCCCAGCGGCGTGATGCTTCCCGGTCACATCGGTCCGGAACGAAAATTTCGAGCTATCCACACGTTAGGCACACCACCGTGTAGCTGGCATGGTAAAACACGCTGCTGTGTGCTCAAAGTGTACGGTCGTCGTGTCCGTTCTCGAGATAATAGAGAAGAACTGTTCGATACGTGCCGAAAGTTTCAAAGTCCCAGCGGCGTGTTGCTTCCCGGTCACATCGGTCCGGAACGAAAATTTCGAGCTATCCACACGTTAGGCACACCACCGTGTAGCTGGCATGCTAAAACACGCTGCTGTGTGCTCAAAGTGTACGGTCGTCGTGTCCGATCTCGAGATAATAGAGAAGAACTGTTCGATACGTGCCGAAAGTTTCAAAGTCCCAGCGGCGTGTTGCTTCCCGGTCACATCGGTCCGGAACGAAAATTTCGAGCTATCCACACGTTAGGCACACCACCGTGTAGCTGGCATGCTAAAACACGCTGCTGTGTGCTCAAAGTGTACGGTCGTCGTGTCCGTTCTCGAGATAATAGAGAAGAACTGTTCGATACGTGCCGAAAGTTTCAAAGTCCCAGCGGCGTGTTGCTTCCCGGTCACATCGGTCCGGAACGAAAATTTCGAGCTATCCACACGTCAGGCACACCACCGTGTAGCTGGCATGCTAAAACACGCTGCTGTGTGCTCAAAGTGTACGGTCGTCGTGTCCGTTCTCGAGATAATAGAGAAGAACTGTTCGATACGTGCCGAAAGTTTCAAAGTCCCAGCGGCGTGTAGCTTCCCGGTCACATCGGTCCGGAACGAAAATTTCGAGCTATCCACACGTTAGGCACACCACCGTGTAACTGGCATGCTAAAACACGCTGCTGTGTGCTCAAAGTGTACGGTCGTCGTGTCCGTTCTCGAGATAATAGAGAAGAACTGTTCGATACGTGCCGAAAGTTTCAAAGTCCCAGCGGCGTGTTGCTTCCCGGTCACATCGGTCCGGAACGAAAATTTCGAGCTATCCACACGTTAGGCACACCACCGTGTAGCTGGCATGCTAAAACACGCTGCTGTGTGCTCAAAGTGTACGGTCGTCGTGTCCGTTCTCGAGATAATAGAGAAGTACTGTTCGATACGTGCCGAAAGTTTCAAAGTCCCAGCGGCGTGTTGCTTCCCGGTCACATCGGTCCGGAACGAAAATCTCGAGCTATCCACACGTTAAAAACACCACCGTGTAGCTGGCATGCTAAAACACGCTGCTGTGTGCTCAAAGTGTACGGTCGTCGTGTCCGTTCTCGAGATAATAGAGAAGAACTGTTCGATACGTGCCGAAAGTTTCAAAGTCCCAGCGGCGTGTTGCTTCCCGATCACATCGGTCCGGAACGAAAATCTCGAGCTATCCATACGTTAGGCACACCACCGTGTAGCTGGCATGCTAAAACACGCTGCTGTGTGCTCAAAGTGTACGGTCGTCGTGTCCGTTCTCGAGATAATAGAGAAGAACTGTTCGATACGTGCCGAAAGTTTCAAAGTCCCAGCGGCGTGTTGCTTCCCGGTCACATCGGTCCGGAACGAAAATTTCGAGCTATCCACACGTTAGGCACACCACCGTGTAGCTGGCATGCTAAAACACGCTGCTGTGTGCTCAAAGTGTACGGTCGTCGTGTCCGTTCTCGAGATAATAGAGAAGAACTGTTCGATACGTGCCGAAAGTTTCAAAGTCCCAGCGGCGAGGGGGGCTGTTCGGGCCGCCGAGGACGGTGCCCGGCGCGTCGTCTCCCGGATCAGGGGGATCGGTTTGGAGGTGGCTCTCCACAAAACCGAGGTACTCGGGATGTATAGACCCCGGGGAGAGCCGCCTCCCCCCCTGATCCGGGTGGGTGAGACAGACGTCGAGGTGAGGTCTCAGATGAAATATCTGGGACTTCACCTCGACAGCCACTGGCGCTTCGAGGGTCATTTCCGGGCCCTGGCCCCGCGGTTGGAGAGGATAGTTGGCGCTTTGGGCCGTATCCTCCCCAACCTGCGGGGCCCGAGTGACCGGGTTCGCCGCCTCTACGCGGGAATGGTCCACTCGGTGGCCCTATACGGGGCCCCCGTGTGGGCGGGCGACCTGGCCGCCTCCCGGCGCAGCAAGGTATTGCTGCGCCGGGTTCAAAGGCGGCTTGCATTGCGGATCGCCCGGGGGTACCGGACCGTTTCGTATGAGGCGGCGAGCGTCCTGTCAGGGCTACCCCCGGCGGACTTGATCGCGGGCGCGCATGCGGCTTTCTACGAGGGCCGCATGCGCGCCCGCGAGGATGGGGTGGTCCTGGCGGGATGCGAGGTGGAGGCCCTCAGGCGCCAGGCCCGGGAGTCCATGCTGCAGCTTTGGCAGCAGCGGCTGGCCGAGCCGTTGTTCGGCCAGAGGACTGTCCGGGCTATCCGGCCGGTCCTGTTTGAGTGGCTGGGTAGGCGCTTCGGCTCACTCACCTACCGGTTGGTGCAGGTGCTGTCCGGGCACGGATGCTTCGGTCAGTACCTGTGCCGGATCGGTGTGGAAGAGGCGGCGCGCTGCTGGCACTGTCCAGCGGACGAGGACACGGCGCAACACACCCTCGAGGTGTGTCCGGCCTGGGGGGTGGAGCGCCGTGTCCTCACGGCCGTGATTGGGGCGGACCTATCGCTGCCGGGCGTGGTACAGGCCATGCTCGGCAGCGAGACGAAGTGGCGGGCCGTGGCCTCCTTCTGCGAGGAGGTAATCTCGCAGAAGGAGGCCGCGAGCCGCATTCGCGAGAGCGGGAGACCGCGAGCGAGGCCCCGTCCGAGGCCGGGGGCGGGTGGGCCTCCGGAAGGGCCGGGGAGGCCACCCTGAGAGCGGCGGGCGGGGGTGCGTAGCCCTTGAGGCTCGTGCCACCGCCCGTCGTCTGAGGGGTGGGTAGAGTAAGGGACGGCGACGCTCTCGAGGGCGGAGAGGCCAGAGCCGCCCTCGGGAGCGTACGAGCCGGGGTGCGGCCGCGCCGACGGCACGGTCCCAGGGCCGTGCCCCCGGCGCGGCTATGGGGGCCGTGGGCGGTCGCGAGTGTGGGACTCGCGGCCGCCCTCGGGCGGCCCCCGGGAGTGGGACGTCGGAGCAGTGTGGCCCTGCTCCGACGTCGGGCGCCAGAGCGCCGAGGAGAAAACAGGGAAGGGAGGGTGAAGTACCCCCTCCCTTCCCTGGAACGGGAGGACACGGGCGCGAGAGCCCTGCACGGGGGAGCACCTGATGTTATGATGTCTTCGGTCCCAGGTGCTCCCCCTGCATAGTGCGAGGATGGCCACCGTGGTGGGTTTTAGTGGGTAGGTCCCGCGCCCGATGGGTTTCCTTCCGGGCGCGGGGAATCCCACACTCCCCCCGCCCCTCCCCAGGCGGCGGGGGGGTCTTTCGAAGATTTCCCCCACGTTAAAAAAAAAAAAAGTCCCAGCGGCGTGTTGCTTCCCGGTCACATCGGTCCGGAACGAAAATTTCGAGCTATCCACACGTTAGGCACACCACCGTGTAGCTGGCATGCTAAAACACGCTGCTGTGTGCTCAAAGTGTACGGTCGTCGTGTCCGATCTCGAGATAATAGAGAAGAACTGTTCGATACGTGCCGAAAGTTTCAAAGTCCCAGCGGCGTGATGCTTCCCGGTCACATCGGTCCGGAACGAAAATTTCGAGCTATCCACACGTTAGGCACACCACCGTGTAGCTGGCATGCTAAAACACGCTGCTGTGTGCTCAAAGTGTACGGTCGTCGTGTCCGTTCTCGAGATAATAGAGAAGAACTGTTCGATACGTGCCGAAAGTTTCAAAGTCCCAGCGGCGTGATGCTTCCCGGTCACATCGGTCCGGAAAGAAAATCTCGAGCTATCCACACGTTAGGCACACCACCGTGTAGCTGGCATGCTAAAACACGCTGCTGTGTGCTCAAAGTGTACGGTCGTCGTGTCCGTTCTCGAGATAATAGAGAAGAACTGTTCGATACGTGCCGAAAGTTTCAAAGTCCCAGCGGCGTGATGCTTCCCGGTCACATCGGTCCGGAACGAAAATCTCGAGCTATCCACACGTTAGGCACACCACCGTGTAGCTGGCATGCTAAAACACGCTGCTGTGTGCTCAAAGTGTACGGTCGTCGTGTCCGATCTCGAGATAATAGAGAAGAACTGTTCGATACGTGCCGAAAGTTTCAAAGTCCCAGCGGCGTGTTGCTTCCCGGTCACATCGGTCCGGAACGAAAATTTCGAGCTATCCACACGTTAGGCACACCACCGTGTAGCTGGCATGCTAAAACACGCTGCTGTGTGCTCAAAGTGTACGGTCGTCGTGTCCGATCTCGAGATAATAGAGAAGAACTGTTCGATACGTGCCGAAAGTTTCAAAGTCCCAGCGGCGTGATGCTTCCCGGTCACATCGGTCCGGAACGAAAATTTCGAGCTATCCACACGTTAGGCACACCACCGTGTAGCTGGCATGCTAAAACACGCTGCTGTGTGCTCAAAGTGTACGGTCGTCGTGTCCGTTCTCGAGATAATAGAGAAGAACTGTTCGATACGTGCCGAAAGTTTCAAAGTCCCAGCGGCGTGATGCTTCCCGGTCACATCGGTCCGGAAAGAAAATCTCGAGCTGTCCACACGTTAGGCACACCACCGTGTAGCTGGCATGCTAAAACACGCTGCTGTGTGCTCAAAGTGTACGGTCGTCGTGTCCGTTCTCGAGATAATAGAGAAGAACTGTTCGATACGTGCCGAAAGTTTCAAAGTCCCAGCGGCGTGATGCTTCCCGCTCACATCGGTCCGGAACGAAAATCTCGAGCTATCCACACGTTAGGCACACCACCGTGTAGCTGGCATGCTAAAACACGCTGCTGTGTGCTCAAAGTGTACGGTCGTCGTGTCCGATCTCGAGATAATAGAGAAGAACTGTTCGATACGTGCCGAAAGTTTCAAAGTCCCAGCGGCGTGTTGCTTCCCGGTCACATCGGTCCGGAACGAAAATTTCGAGCTATCCACACGTTAGGCACACCACCGTGTAGCTGGCATGCTAAAACACGCTGCTGTGTGCTCAAAGTGTACGGTCGTCGTGTCCGATCTCGAGATAATAGAGAAGAACTGTTCGATACGTGCCGAAAGTTTCAAAGTCCCAGCGGCGTGTTGCTTCCCGGTCACATCGGTCCGGAACGAAAATTTCGAGCTATCCACACGTTAGGCACACCACCGTGTAGCTGGCATGCTAAAACACGCTGCTGTGTGCTCAAAGTGTACGGTCGTCGTGTCCGTTCTCGAGATAATAGAGAAGAACTGTTCGATACGTGCCGAAAGTTTCAAAGTCCCAGCGGCCCGGTGGCTGCTCTGAGGGGGACATCCGGACCGGGGAGGTCCGGCGGTCCTCCTCCGGCCTGGGAGCGGTGTGGGCACGGTGCCCTCTTCCGGCTGCCCGGAAGTTAGAAGCAGTCGGGAGGATCGTGGTGGGGTGGGTGTCGGCGAGGATCGAGGTCCTCGCCCAACGCCCACTCCAGTGCTACCGCTGCCTGGAGACGGGCCATGTCAGGCAGCGGTGCACCTCCGCGGTGGACCGCAGCGGTGCTTGTTACCGCTGCGGTGCCGAAGGCCACCGCGCGAGCCACTGCGCGGCGGCCCCCAAGTGCCCGCTGTGTGCGGACATGGGGAGACCCGCCGCGCACCGAATGGGGGGGAAGCAATGTACCCCCCCATCCCGACGAGGGCAGAGGAGGGGGGCGCCGGGGCCGCTCCCGGCGCCGGTGAGAGCGGCCCCAGCTGCGAGCGCCGCGGCGCCCGCGGACCTGGCCGCGACCGACGCGACGGCCGCAAGGAAGAGGTCGGAGGCGGCGACGGCGTTGGTGTCTGCGATGGAGGTGGACATCGGCCCCGCCGCCGTCCTCACGGAGGTGCCACCAGGAGGCGGTGAGGAGGCCATCAAATAATGGCTCCCCGCCTCCTCCTGCAGGCCAACCTCAACCACTGCCGTGCAGCGCAGGACCTGATGTGTCAGACGCTGGCGGAGTGGGGGGGTGGTCTGGCAGTCGCCGCCGAGCCGTACCGCGTCCCCGACCATCCGCATTGGATGGGGGATGCGGGCGGCTTGGTGGCGGCTGTGTGGCAGGGCGGTGACGGGTCCCCTCCGTTCTCCTTACTGGAGAACGGGGCGGGATTCGTCGCCGTCCAGTGGGGGGGAGTCGCCGTGGTGGGGTGCTACGTTTCGCCCAACTGCGGCCTTGCTGCCTTCGAGCAGTACTTGGCCGGGGTGGGGGCGTGCCTCACAAGGATTGCGCCCCGGCCGGTGCTGGTCCTGGGGGACTTCAATGCCTGGTCTGTGGCATGGGGGTCCCCCAGGACCAATCGGAGGGGCGAGGCTCTGGGCGACTGGGCGGCGGGCTTCGACCTCCGGTTGATTAACCGGGGGTCGGAGCTGACGTGCGTGCGGCGCGGGGGAGGGTCCATAGTGGATTTGACGTTTGGATCCCCCGGCGCCGCGCGTATGGTGTCCGGGTGGGACGTGGTGGTGGGGGAGGAGACATTATCGGACCACCGGTATATCCGCGTGGTCTTGACCTCCCCCGAGGCCGCCGCGGCCCCGCACCGACGCCTCCGCCCGGGAGCGGGTAGCGCCCCACCACCACCACGCAGATGGGCGCTTCGGCGCCTTGACAAGGACGTCCTGGTGGCAGCCGCTCTGGCCGAAACCTGGCCTCGACGGGAGACCAGGCTGCCCGACCTGGAGGAGGCCGTGGCTCGGCTCGGGAGCGCCGTCGCGCGCATTTGCGACGCGGCGATGCCCCGGGCCGGGCCGCGGTCTCCTCGTCGGGCGGTGTACTGGTGGTCGGGCGAAATCGGGGAATTGCGGACAGCATGCGTCCGGGCCCGACGCCAGTACACCCGCGCGCGTCGTCGGGCCGGACGGAACGGCGACGACGGCGCGCGGGCTAGGGCGGCGGAACTGTACGAGTCCTATCGCGCGGGAAAGAGGGCTCTGCAGGTCGCCATCAAACGGGCCAAGGCCCAGAGCTGGAAGGAGCTCCTCGAGACCCTCGAGCGGGATCCATGGGGGCGCCCATACCGGATAGTTCTGAATAAACTCCGGCCATGGGCGCCCCCGATCACCGAGGGTCTCGACCCCCAGCTCTTGAGGGACGTGGTCGACACGCTCTTCCCGATCGTGGGGGAGAGCGGGCCACGTCCCTCTGCGGACCCGACCACCTGGTCCGCGGAGCTGGGGGTCTCGGCTGGGGAGCTAGCCGCGGCCATCCGAAGACTCGGGGCGAAGGATACTGCCCCGGGTCCTTCGGGAGTGCCCGGCCGAGTCTTGGTCTTGGCCGCGGACGTCCTGGGTGACGGCCTCCGGGAGCTATTCGACCGCTGCCTGGAGGCCGGGCGATTCCCCTCCGCATGGAAGGTGGCCCGAATGGTCCTCCTCCGGAAAGAGGGTAGGCCCGCGGACTCTCCGTCCGCGTACCGGCCGATTTGCCTGCTCGACGATGTGGGCAAGCTCCTGGAAAGAGTCGTGGCGGCCCGCATCGTCGGGCACCTGTCGCGGGGTGGGCCCGGGCTGGCGGAGTGCCAGTTCGGGTTCCGGGAGGGCCGGTCGACGATCGACGCGATTCGACGCGTCCGGTCCCTCTCGGCCTCGGCGGTCTCCCGGGGTGGGGTGGCATTGGCGGTGTCCTTGGACATCGCCAATGCGTTTAACACCCTACCCTGGGAGGCGATTAGGCGGGGGCTTGAGGAGCATCGAGTCCCCGCCTACCTTAGGGCAGTCGTCGAGGACTACCTCCGCGACAGGTGGATCGAGTATCCGGGCCGGTGCGGGACGGAGAGGAGAGCGGTGTACTCCGGGGTTCCGCAGGGGTCGGTGTTAGGACCCCTGCTGTGGAACCTCGGGTACGACACCGTCCTGCGGGCCGAAGACCTCCCCGACGGCGTCAGTCTGACGTGCTACGCGGACGACACCTTGTTGTTGGCCGTCGGGGGGGACTGGAGGGGGGCTGTTCGGGCCGCCGAGGACGGTGCCCGGCGCGTCGTCTCCCGGATCAGGGGGATCGGTTTGGAGGTGGCTCTCCACAAAACCGAGGTACTCGGGATGTATAGACCCCGGGGAGAGCCGCCTCCCCCCCTGATCCGGGTGGGTGAGACAGACGTCGAGGTGAGGTCTCAGATGAAATATCTGGGACTTCACCTCGACAGCCACTGGCGCTTCGAGGGTCATTTCCGGGCCCTGGCCCCGCGGTTGGAGAGGATAGTTGGCGCTTTGGGCCGTATCCTCCCCAACCTGCGGGGCCCGAGTGACCGGGTTCGCCGCCTCTACGCGGGAATGGTCCACTCGGTGGCCCTATACGGGGCCCCCGTTTGGGCGGGCGACCTGGCCGCCTCCCGGCGCAGCATGGTATTGCTGCGCCGGGTTCAAAGGCGGCTTGCATTGCGGATCGCCCGGGGGTACCGGACCGTTTCGTATGAGGCGGCGAGCGTCCTGTCAGGGCTACCCCCGGCGGACTTGATCGCGGGCGCGCATGCGGCTTTCTACGAGGGCCGCATGCGCGCCCGCGAGGATGGGGTGGTCCTGGCGGGATGCGAGGTGGAGGCCCTCAGGCGCCAGGCCCGGGAGTCCATGCTGCAGCTTTGGCAGCAGCGGCTGGCCGAGCCGTTGTTCGGCCAGAGGACTGTCCGGGCTATCCGGCCGGTCCTGTTTGAGTGGCTGGGTAGGCGCTTCGGCTCACTCACCTACCGGTTGGTGCAGGTGCTGTCCGGGCACGGATGCTTCGGACAGTACCTGTGCCGGATCGGTGTGGAAGAGGCGGCGCGCTGCTGGCACTGTCCAGCGGACGAGGACACGGCGCAACACACCCTCGAGGTGTGTCCGGCCTGGGGGGTGGAGCGCCGTGTCCTCACGGCCGTGATTGGGGCGGACCTATCGCTGCCGGGCGTGGTACAGGCCATGCTCGGCAGCGAGACGAAGTGGCGGGCCGTGGCCTCCTTCTGCGAGGAGGTAATCTCGCAGAAGGAGGCCGCGAGCCGCATTCGCGAGAGCGGGAGACCGCGAGCGAGGCCTCGTCCGAGGCCGGGGGCGGGTGGGCCTCCGGAAGGGCTGGGGAGGCCACCCTGAGAGCGGCGGGCGGGGGTGCGTAGCCCTTGAGGCTCGTGCCACCGCCCGTCGTCTGAGGGGTGGGAGGAATAAGGGACGGCGACGCTCTCGAGTGCGGAGAGGCCAGAGCCGCCCTCGGGAGCGTACGGGCCGGGGTGCGGCCGCGCCGACGGCACGGTCCCAGGGCCGTGCCTCCGGCGCGGCTTTGGGGGCCGTGGGCGGTCGCGAGTGTGGGACTCGCGGCCGCCCTCGGGCGGCCCCCGGGAGTGGGACGTCGGAGCAGTGTGGCCCTGCTCCGACGTCGGGCGCCAGAGCGCCGAGGAGAAAACAGGGAAGGGAGGGTGAAGTACCCCCTCCCTTCCCTGGAACGGGAGGACACGGGCGCGAGAGCCCTGCACGGGGGAGCACCTGATGTTATGATGTCTTCGGTCCCAGGTGCTCCCCCTGCATAGTGCGAGGATGGCCACCGTGGTGGGTTTTAGTGGGTAGGTCCCGCGCCCGATGGGTTTCCTTCCGGGCGCGGGGAATCCCACACTCCCCCCGCCCCTCCCCAGGCGGCGGGGGGGTCTTTCGAAGATTTCCCCCACGTTAAAAAAAAAAAAAAAAAAAAAAAAAAAAAAAAAAAAAAAAAAAAAGTCCCAGCGGCGTGTTGCTTCCCGGTCACATCGGTCCGGAACGAAAATTTCGAGCTATCCACACGTTAGGCACACCACCGTGTAGCTGGCATGCTAAAACACGCTGCTGTGTGCTCAAAGTGTACGGTCGTCGTGTCCGTTCTCGAGATAATAGAGAAGAACTGTTCGATACGTGCCGAAAGTTTCAAAGTCCCAGCGGCGTGTTGCTTCCCGGTCACATCGGTCCGGAACGAAAATTTCGAGCTATCCACACGTCAGGCACACCACCGTGTAGCTGGCATGCTAAAACACGCTGCTGTGTGCTCAAAGTGTACGGTCGTCGTGTCCGTTCTCGAGATAATAGAGAAGAACTGTTCGATACGTGCCGAAAGTTTCAAAGTCCCAGCGGCGTGTTGCTTCCCGGTCACATCGGTCCGGAACGAAAATTTCGAGCTATCCACACGTTAGGCACACCACCGTGTAGCTGGCATGCTAAAACACGCTGCTGTGTGCTCAAAGTGTACGGTCGTCGTGTCCGTTCTCGAGATAATAGAGAAGAACTGTTCGATACGTGCCGAAAGTTTCAAAGTCCCAGCGGCGTGTAGCTTCCCGGTCACATCGGTCCGGAAAGAAAATCTCGAGCTATCCACACGTTAGGCACACCACCGTGTAGCTGGCATGCTAAAACACGCTGCTGTGTGCTCAAAGTGTACGGTCGTCGTGTCCGTTCTCGAGATAATAGAGAAGAACTGTTCGATACGTGCCGAAAGTTTCAAAGTCCCAGCGGCGTGATGCTTCCCGGTCACATCGGTCCGGAACGAAAATTTCGAGCTATCCACACGTTAGGCACACCACCGTGTAGCTGGCATGCTAAAACACGCTGCTGTGTGCTCAAAGTGTACGGTCGTCGTGTCCGTTCTCGAGATAATAGAGAAGAACTGTTCGATACGTGCCGAAAGTTTCAAAGTCCCAGCGGCGTGATGCTTCCCGGTCACATCGGTCCGGAAAGAAAATCTCGAGCTATCCACACGTTAGGCACACCACCGTGTAGCTGGCATGCTAAAACACGCTGCTGTGTGCTCAAAGTGTACGGTCGTCGTGTCCGTTCTCGAGATAATAGAGAAGAACTGTTCGATACGTGCCGAAAGTTTCAAAGTCCCAGCGGCGTGATGCTTCCCGCTCACATCGGTCCGGAACGAAAATCTCGAGCTATCCACACGTTAGGCACACCACCGTGTAGCTGGCATGCTAAAACACGCTGCTGTGTGCTCAAAGTGTACGGTCGTCGTGTCCGATCTCGAGATAATAGAGAAGAACTGTTCGATACGTGCCGAAAGTTTCAAAGTCCCAGCGGCGTGTTGCTTCCCGGTCACATCGGTCCGGAACGAAAATTTCGAGCTATCCACACGTTAGGCACACCACCGTGTAGCTGGCATGCTAAAACACGCTGCTGTGTGCTCAAAGTGTACGGTCGTCGTGTCCGATCTCGAGATAATAGAGAAGAACTGTTCGATACGTGCCGAAAGTTTCAAAGTCCCAGCGGCGTGTTGCTTCCCGGTCACATCGGTCCGGAACGAAAATTTCGAGCTATCCACACGTTAGGCACACCACCGTGTAGCTGGCATGCTAAAACACGCTGCTGTGTGCTCAAAGTGTACGGTCGTCGTGTCCGTTCTCGAGATAATAGAGAAGAACTGTTCGATACGTGCCGAAAGTTTCAAAGTCCCAGCGGCGTGTTGCTTCCCGGTCACATCGGTCCGGAACGAAAATTTCGAGCTATCCACACGTTAGGCACACCACCGTGTAGCTGGCATGCTAAAACACGCTGCTGTGTGCTCAAAGTGTACGGTCGTCGTGTCCGTTCTCGAGATAATAGAGAAGAACTGTTCGATACGTGCCGAAAGTTTCAAAGTCCCAGCGGCGTGTTGCTTCCCGGTCACATCGGTCCGGAACGAAAATTTCGAGCTATCCACACGTCAGGCACACCACCGTGTAGCTGGCATGCTAAAACACGCTGCTGTGTGCTCAAAGTGTACGGTCGTCGTGTCCGTTCTCGAGATAATAGAGAAGAACTGTTCGATACGTGCCGAAAGTTTCAAAGTCCCAGCGGCGTGTTGCTTCCCGGTCACATCGGTCCGGAACGAAAATTTCGAGCTATCCACACGTTAGGCACACCACCGTGTAGCTGGCATGCTAAAACACGCTGCTGTGTGCTCAAAGTGTACGGTCGTCGTGTCCGTTCTCGAGATAATAGAGAAGAACTGTTCGATACGTGCCGAAAGTTTCAAAGTCCCAGCGGCGTGTAGCTTCCCGGTCACATCGGTCCGGAAAGAAAATCTCGAGCTATCCACACGTTAGGCACACCACCGTGTAGCTGGCATGCTAAAACACGCTGCTGTGTGCTCAAAGTGTACGGTCGTCGTGTCCGTTCTCGAGATAATAGAGAAGAACTGTTCGATACGTGCCGAAAGTTTCAAAGTCCCAGCGGCGTGTTGCTTCCCGGTCACATCGGTCCGGAACGAAAATTTCGAGCTATCCACACGTTAGGCACACCACCGTGTAGCTGGCATGCTAAAACACGCTGCTGTGTGCTCAAAGTGTACGGTCGTCGTGTCCGTTCTCGAGATAATAGAGAAGAACTGTTCGATACGTGCCGAAAGTTTCAAAGTCCCAGCGGCGTGTTGCTTCCCGGTCACATCGGTCCGGAACGAAAATTTCGAGCTATCCACACGTTAGGCACACCACCGTGTAGCTGGCATGCTAAAACACGCTGCTGTGTGCTCAAAGTGTACGGTCGTCGTGTCCGTTCTCGAGATAATAGAGAAGAACTGTTCGATACGTGCCGAAAGTTTCAAAGTCCCAGCGGCGTGATGCTTCCCGGTCACATCGGTCCGGAACGAAAATTTCGAGCTATCCACACGTTAGGCACACCACCGTGTAGCTGGCATGCTAAAACACGCTGCTGTGTGCTCAAAGTGTACGGTCGTCGTGTCCGTTCTCGAGATAATAGAGAAGAACTGTTCGATACGTGCCGAAAGTTTCAAAGTCCCAGCGGCGTGTTGCTTCCCGGTCACATCGGTCCGAAACGAAAATTTCGAGCTATCCACACGTTAGGCACACCACCGTGTAGCTGGCATGCTAAAACACGCTGCTGTGTGCTCAAAGTGTACGGTCGTCGTGTCCGATCTCGGGATAATAGAGAAGAACTGTTCGATACGTGCCGAAAGTTTCAAAGTCCCAGCGGCGTGTTGCTTCCCGGTCACATCGGTCCGGAACGAAAATTTCGAGCTATCCACACGTTAGGCACACCACCGTGTAGCTGGCATGCTAAAACACGCTGCTGTGTGCTCAAAGTGTACGGTCGTCGTGTCCGTTCTCGAGATAATAGAGAAGAACTGTTCGATACGTGCCGAAAGTTTCAAAGTCCCAGCGGCGTGTTGCTTCCCGGTCACATCGGTCCGGAACGAAAATTTCGAGCTATCCACACGTTAGGCACACCACCGTGTAGCTGGCATGCTAAAACACGCTGCTGTGTGCTCAAAGTGTACGGTCGTCGTGTCCGTTCTCGAGATAATAGAGAAGAACTGTTCGATACGTGCCGAAAGTTTCAAAGTCCCAGCGGCGTGATGCTTCCCGGTCACATCGGTCCGGAACGAAAATTTCGAGCTATCCACACGTTAGGCACACCACCGTGTAGCTGGCATGCTAAAACACGCTGCTGTGTGCTCAAAGTGTACGGTCGTCGTGTCCGTTCTCGAGATAATAGAGAAGAACTGTTCGATACGTGCCGAAAGTTTCAAAGTCCCAGCGGCGTGATGCTTCCCGGTCACATCGGTCCGGAACGAAAATTTCGAGCTATCCACACGTTAGGCACACCACCGTGTAGCTGGCATGCTAAAACACGCTGCTGTGTGCTCAAAGTGTACGGTCGTCGTGTCCGTTCTCGAGATAATAGAGAAGAACTGTTCGATACGTGCCGAAAGTTTCAAAGTCCCAGCGGCGTGTTGCTTCCCGGTCACATCGGTCCGAAACGAAAATTTCGAGCTATCCACACGTTAGGCACACCACCGTGTAGCTGGCATGCTAAAACACGCTGCTGTGTGCTCAAAGTGTACGGTCGTCGTGTCCGATCTCGAGATAATAGAGAACTGTTCGATACGTGCCGAAAGTTTCAAAGTCCCAGCGGCGTGTTGCTTCCCGGTCACATCGGTCCGGAACGAAAATTTCGAGCTATCCACACGTTAGGCACACCACCGTGTAGCTGGCATGCTAAAACACGCTGCTGTGTGCTCAAAGTGTACGGTCGTCGTGTCCGATCTCGAGATAATAGAGAAGAACTGTTCGATACGTGCCGAAAGTTTCAAAGTCCCAGCGGCGTGTTGCTTCCCGGTCACATCGGTCCGGAACGAAAATTTCGAGCTATCCACACGTTAGGCACACCACCGTGTAGCTGGCATGCTAAAACACGCTGCTGTGTGCTCAAAGTGTACGGTCGTCGTGTCCGTTCTCGAGATAATAGAGAAGAACTGTTCGATACGTGCCGAAAGTTTCAAAGTCCCAGCGGCGTGTTGCTTCCCGGTCACATCGGTCCGGAACGATAATTTCGAGCTATCCACACGTTAGGCACACCACCGTGTAGCTGGCATGCTAAAACACGCTGCTGTGTGCTCAAAGTGTACGGTCGTCGTGTCCGTTCTCGAGATAATAGAGAAGAACTGTTCGATACGTGCCGAAAGTTTCAAAGTCCCAGCGGCGTGATGCTTCCCGGTCACATCGGTCCGGAACGAAAATTTCGAGCTATCCACACGTTAGGCACACCACCGTGTAGCTGGCATGCTAAAACACGCTGCTGTGTGCTCAAAGTGTACGGTCGTCGTGTCCGTTCTCGAGATAATAGAGAAGAACTGTTCGATACGTGCCGAAAGTTTCAAAGTCCCAGCGGCGTGTTGCTTCCCGGTCACATCGGTCCGAAACGAAAATTTCGAGCTATCCACACGTTAGGCACACCACCGTGTAGCTGGCATGCTAAAACACGCTGCTGTGTGCTCAAAGTGTACGGTCGTCGTGTCCGATCTCGAGATAATAGAGAAAAACTGTTCGATACGTGCCGAAAGTTTCAAAGTCCCAGCGGCGTGTTGCTTCCCGGTCACATCGGTCCGGAACGAAAATTTCGAGCTATCCACACGTTAGGCACACCACCGTGTAGCTGGCATGCTAAAACACGCTGCTGTGTGCTCAAAGTGTACGGTCGTCGTGTCCGTTCTCGAGATAATAGAGAAGAACTGTTCGATACGTGCCGAAAGTTTCAAAGTCCCAGCGGCGTGTTGCTTCCCGGTCACATCGGTCCGGAACGAAAATTTCGAGCTATCCACACGTTAGGCACACCACCGTGTAGCTGGCATGCTAAAACACGCTGCTGTGTGCTCAAAGTGTACGGTCGTCGTGTCCGATCTCGAGATAATAGAGAAGAACTGTTCGATACGTGCCGAAAGTTTCAAAGTCCCAGCGGCGTGTTGTTTCCCGGTCACATCGGTCCGGAACGAAAATTTCGAGCTATCCACACGTTAGGCACACCACCGTGTAGCTGGCATGCTAAAACACGCTGCTGTGTGCTCAAAGTGTACGGTCGTCGTGTCCGTTCTCGAGATAATAGAGAAGAACTGTTCGATACGTGCCGAAAGTTTCAAAGTCCCAGCGGCGTTCCCTCAGGGGCTGTAGCTTTTTGCTACAGTACGGGACTGGCAAACCCGAGGTGCCCGATGCCAAACCACACCGTAAGACTCCTGTTGGTCGTCGCAACGACCCACTCCCAATTCCTCTTTTGGCTTTGACAGTGGTACGTGACGGCAGGAGGGACGGGGGCCTTGGCTTTACCGCCCGGGCCGCGAGGATGGTAACTCTATAAATTGCCCTCCAATCCTAAGCTGCGGTGCGCGGTGATGGGATGCGTGGTTGGGGGGGAGGCCCCAATCCCAAGCGGCCAACTCCGGGGTACCTGCCGACCCCCCGGAGTATTTAGGCCTGCCCGGGTATGGCGGCTCTGCCCGGGTCGACTTACGTTCCGACCTACTCGTGGGATCCAAAATGGATAAAACAAACTCAAAAAAAAAAAAAGGGGGAGGGGGGACGGTGCGCGTGGCGCGAGGGGTGGCGACGGAGGGGGCACTCGTGCCCCACCCGGCGCCGTTCGAGGAGGGGGACGAGACGGCGTCGGTCTCGTCCCTGGCGTCCGCGACCAGCGCCGCGGGCGTAAAGAGGCGCAGGACGGTGGAGGGGCGGAGGACGGAGGAAGATCCGTCCACGTCCGCTGCTCCACCGTTGCTCACGGTGACCGACGGGGAGGAGGACCTCAGGGACGAGGATACGGCCCATGTATCGGCCCGTATTGCCTCGTCCCTGAGGTCTATTGAGAAGGTGGCCACCACCTCGCGAGGGCTGACTACAGCCTCCGCGAGGTCGGTTGGCCAGGCCGCGACGGAGGCGCGGAGGGCTCTCCAGGAGCTGGGACGCCGTGTACCAGCTGCCTTGGAGTGCACGAACGCCCAGCTAAGGCAGCGTGTGGAGACGCTGCAGGACGAGCTGGCCTGCTTGCGGAGGGAATCGGACGCCCTTAGGAGGCGCCCTCATCCGGGGCCGACGGGCGTATGCACGTGTGGGGGAGGGAAAGCGGGAGCTCCCCCCACGCCAGCGGCGTCCACGAGGAGCATCGAGCTCCTCATGGACGCCAAGATGGCGGCCATGATGGCCGTCATCCGGGGGGAAATACGGGCGGCGCTTCGCCCCAAGGACGGAGCGCCGGCGGGACGGAGGACCGGGCCCGGGAAACAACCGAGGGGCGGGGGACCGCAGGGGGGGACCATCGCGGTTCCGGGCCCTGCGGCAAAGACGAAGGGCAAGGGTGCCGTGGTGGGGGAGACGGCGGGGGCACAAATGCCTCCGCCGCCGCCCCCATCCGGTCCCTTGTGGACCGAGGTCCTTGGCCGAAGGGCGGGAAGGACGGCGAGGAGGGCGGCCCGAGTGCCGCCGCCTCCCCCGCCGGTTGCCCCGAAGAGGGACGGAAAGGCGGGGAGGGCGAAGCCCCGTCTGGGACGCCCCCCTTCAACGGCAGCAGTCATGCTGACCGTCCCGGAGGGGGGGGGCGTCTCCTACGGGGAGGTGATGGCGGCGGCCAAGGAAAAGATATCCTTGGCCGCACTCGCCATCGAGTCGGTCCGCCCGAGATGGGCGGTGACGGGGGCGCTCATGCTGCGCGTGAGCGGCCCCGACAACGCAGCCAGGGCGGACCGACTGGCCGAAAAGCTGGGCGAGGCCTTGGCACCCCGGGGTGTCAGGGTCGCCCGGCCCACAAAGAGCGCGGAGCTGCGCGTTTGTGGGCTGGACGACTCGGTCACCCGGGAGGAGGTGGCCAGGGCGCTGGCCCAGGCCGGTGGCTGCTCTGAGGGGGACATCCGGACCGGGGAGGTCCGGCGGTCCTCCTCCGGCCTGGGAGCGGTGTGGGCACGGTGCCCTCTTCCGGCTGCCCGGAAGTTAGAAGCAGTCGGGAGGATCGTGGTGGGGTGGGTGTCGGCGAGGATCGAGGTCCTCGCCCAACGCCCACTCCAGTGCTACCGCTGCCTGGAGACGGGCCATGTCAGGCAGCGGTGCACCTCCGCGGTGGACCGCAGCGGTGCTTGTTACCGCTGCGGTGCCGAAGGCCACCGCGCGAGCCACTGCGCGGCGGCCCCCAAGTGCCCGCTGTGTGCGGACATGGGGAGACCCGCCGCGCACCGAATGGGGGGGAAGCAATGTACCCCCCCATCCCGACGAGGGCAGAGGAGGGGGGCGCCGGGGCCGCTCCCGGCGCCGGTGAGAGCGGCCCCAGCTGCGAGCGCCGCGGCGCCCGCGGGCCTGGCCGCGACCGACGCGACGGCCGCAAGGAAGAGGTCGGAGGCGGCGACGGCGTTGGTGTCTGCGATGGAGGTGGACATCGGCCCCGCCGCCGTCCTCACGGAGGTGCCACCAGGAGGCGGTGAGGAGGCCATCAAATAATGGCTCCCCGCCTCCTCCTGCAGGCCAACCTCAACCACTGCCGTGCAGCGCAGGACCTGATGTGTCAGACGCTGGCGGAGTGGGGGGGTGGTCTGGCAGTCGCCGCCGAGCCGTACCGCGTCCCCGACCATCCGCATTGGATGGGGGATGCGGGCGGCTTGGTGGCGGCTGTGTGGCAGGGCGGTGACGGGTCCCCTCCGTTCTCCTTACTGGAGAACGGGGCGGGATTCGTCGCCGTCCAGTGGGGGGGAGTCGCCGTGGTGGGGTGCTACGTTTCGCCCAACTGCGGCCTTGCTGCCTTCGAGCAGTACTTGGCCGGGGTGGGGGCGTGCCTCACAAGGATTGCGCCCCGGCCGGTGCTGGTCCTGGGGGACTTCAATGCCTGGTCTGTGGCATGGGGGTCCCCCAGGACCAATCGGAGGGGCGAGGCTCTGGGCGACTGGGCGGCGGGCTTCGACCTCCGGTTGATTAACCGGGGGTCGGAGCTGACGTGCGTGCGGCGCGGGGGAGGGTCCATAGTGGATTTGACGTTTGGATCCCCCGGCGCCGCGCGTATGGTGTCCGGGTGGGACGTGGTGGTGGGGGAGGAGACATTATCGGACCACCGGTATATCCGCGTGGTCTTGACCTCCCCCGAGGCCGCCGCGGCCCCGCACCGACACCTCCGCCCGGGAGCGGGTAGCGCCCCACCACCACCACGCAGATGGGCGCTTCGGCGCCTTGACAGGGACGTCCTGGTGGCAGCCGCTCTAGCCGAAACCTGGCCTCGACGGGAGACCAGGCTGCCCGACCTGGAGGAGGCCGTGGCTCGGCTCGGGAGCGCCGTCGCGCGCATTTGCGACGCGGCGATGCCCCGGGCCGGGCCGCGGTCTCCTCGTCGGGCGGTGTACTGGTGGTCGGGCGAAATCGGGGAATTGCGGACAGCATGCGTCCGGGCCCGACGCCAGTACACCCGCGCGCGTCGTCGGGCCGGACGGAACGGCGACGACGGCGCGCGGGCTAGGGCGGCGGAACTGTACGAGTCCTATCGCGCGGGAAAGAGGGCTCTGCAGGTCGCCATCAAACGGGCCAAGGCCCAGAGCTGGAAGGAGCTCCTCGAGACCCTCGAGCGGGATCCATGGGGGCGCCCATACCGGATAGTTCTGAATAAACTCCGGCCATGGGCCCCCCCGATCACCGAGGGTCTCGACCCCCAGCTCTTGAGGGACGTGGTCGACACGCTCTTCCCGATCGTGGGGGAGAGCGGGCCACGTCCCTCTGCGGACCCGACCACCTGGTCCGCGGAGCTGGGGGTCTCGGCTGGGGAGCTAGCCGCGGCCATCCGAAGACTCGGGGCGAAGGATACTGCCCCGGGTCCTTCGGGAGTGCCCGGCCGAGTCTTGGTCTTGGCCGCGGACGTCCTGGGTGACGGCCTCCGGGAGCTATTCGACCGCTGCCTGGAGGCCGGGCGATTCCCCTCCGCATGGAAGGTGGCCCGAATGGTCCTCCTCCGGAAAGAGGGTAGGCCCGCGGACTCTCCGTCCGCGTACCGGCCGATTTGCCTGCTCGACGATGTGGGCAAGCTCCTAGAAAGAGTCGTGGCGGCCCGCATCGTCGGGCACCTGTCGCGGGGTGGGCCCGGGCTGGCGGAGTGTCAGTTCGGGTTCCGGGAGGGCCGGTCGACGATCGACGCGATTCGACGCGTCCGGTCCCTCTCGGCCTCGGCGGTCTCCCGGGGTGGGGTGGCATTGGCGGTGTCCTTGGACATCGCCAATGCGTTTAACACCCTACCCTGGGCGGCGATTAGGCGGGGGCTTGAGGAACATCGAGTCCCCGCCTACCTTAGGGCAGTCGTCGAGGACTACCTCCGCGACAGGTGGATCGAGTATCCGGGCCGGTGCGGGACGGAGAGGAGAGCGGTGTACTCCGGGGTTCCGCAGGGGTCGGTGTTAGGACCCCTGCTGTGGAACCTCGGGTACGACACCGTCCTGCGGGCCGAAGACCTCCCCGACGGCGTCAGTCTGACATGTTATGCGGACGACACCTTGTTGTTGGCCGTCGGGGGGGACTGGAGGGGGGCTGTTCGGGCCGCCGAGGACGGTGTCCGGCGCGTCGTCTCCCGGATCAGGGGGATCGGTTTGGAGGTGGCTCTCCACAAAACCGAGGTACTCGGGATGTATAGACCCCGGGGAGAGCCGCCTCCCCCCCTGATCCGGGTGGGTGAGACAGACGTCGAGGTGAGGTCTCAGATGAAATATCTGGGACTTCACCTCGACAGCCACTGGCGCTTCGAGGGCCATTTCCGGGCCCTGGCCCCGCGGTTGGAGGGGATAGTTGGCGCTTTGGGCCGTATCCTCCCCAACCTGCGGGGCCCGAGTGACCGGGTTCGCCGCCTCTACGCGGGAATGGTCCACTCGGTGGCCCTATACGGGGCCCCCGTTTGGGCGGGCGACCTGGCCGCCTCCCGGCGCAGCAAGGTATTGCTGCGCCGGGTTCAAAGGCGGCTTGCACTGCGGATCGCCCGGGGGTACCGGACCGTTTCGTATGAGGCGGCGAGCGTCCTGTCAGGGCTACCCCCGGCGGACTTGATCGCGGGCGCGCATGCGGCTTTCTACGAGGGCCGCATGCGCGCCCGCGAGGATGGGGTGGTCCTGGCGGGATGCGAGGTAGAGGCCCTGAGGCGCCAGGCCCGGGAGTCCATGCTGCAGCTTTGGCAGCAGCGGCTGGCCGAGCCGTTGTTCGGCCAGAGGACTGTCCGGGCTATCCGGCCGGTCCTGTTTGAGTGGCTGGGTAGGCGCTTCGGCTCACTCACCTACCGGTTGGTGCAGGTGCTGTCCGGGCACGGATGCTTCGGTCAGTACCTGTGCCGGATCGGTGTGGAAGAGGCGGCGCGCTGCTGGCACTGTCCAGCGGACGAGGACACGGCGCAACACACCCTCGAGGTGTGTCCGGCCTGGGGGGTGGAGCGCCGTGTCCTCACGGCCGTGATTGGGGCGGACCTATCGCTGCCGGGCGTGGTACAGGCCATGCTCGGCAGCGAGACGAAGTGGCGGGCCGTGGCCTCCTTCTGCGAGGAGGTAATCTCGCAGAAGGAGGCCGCGAGCCGCATTCGCGAGAGCGGGAGACCGCGAGCGAGGCCCCGTCCGAGGCCGGGGGCGTGTGGGCCTCCGGAAGGGCCGGGGAGGCCACCCTGAGAGCGGCGGGCGGGGGTGCGTAGCCCTTGAGGCTCGTGCCACCGCCCGTCGTCTGAGGGGTGGGTAGAGTAAGGGACGGCGACGCTCTCGAGGGCGGAGAGGCCAGAGCCGCCCTCGGGAGCGTACGAGCCGGGGTGCGGCCGCGCCGACGGCACGGTCCCAGGGCCGTGCCCCCGGCGCGGCTATGGGGGCCGTGGGCGGTCGCGAGTGTGGGACTCGCGGCCGCCCTCGGGCGGCCCCCGGGAGTGGGACGTCGGAGCAGTGTGGCCCTGCTCCGACGTCGGGCGCCAGAGCGCCGAGGAGAAAACAGGGAAGGGAGGGTGAAGTACCCCCTCCCTTCCCTGGAACGGGAGGACACGGGCGCGAGAGCCCTGCACGGGGGAGCACCTGATGTTATGATGTCTTCGGTAGCAGGTGCTCCCCCTGCATAGTGCGAGGATGGCCACCGTGGTGGGTTTTAGTGGGTAGGTCCCTCGCCCGATGGGTTTCCTTCCGGGCGCGGGGAATCCCACACTCCCCCCGCCCCTCCGCAGGCGGCGGGGGGGTCTTTCGAAGATTTCCCCCACGTTAAAAAAAAAAAAAAAAAAAAAAAAAAAAAAGTCCCAGCGGCGTGTTGCTTCCCGGTCACATCGGTCCGGAACGAAAATTTCGAGCTATCCACACGTTAGGCACACCACCGTGTAGCTGGCATGCTAAAACACGCTGCTGTGTGCTCAAAGTGTACGGTCGTCGTGTCCGTTCTCGAGATAATAGAGAAGAACTGTTCGATACGTGCCGAAAGTTTCAAAGTCCCAGCGGCGTGTTGCTTCCCGGTCACATCGGTCCGGAACGAAAATTTCGAGCTATCCACACGTTAGGCACACCACCGTGTAGCTGGCATGCTAAAACACGCTGCTGTGTGCTCAAAGTGTACGGTCGTCGTGTCCGTTCTCGAGATAATAGAGAAGAACTGTTCGATACGTGCCGAAAGTTTCAAAGTCCCAGCGGCGTGTTGCTTCCCGGTCACATCGGTCCGGAACGAAAATTTCGAGCTATCCACACGTTAGGCACACCACCGTGTAGCTGGCATGCTAAAACACGCTGCTGTGTGCTCAAAGTGTACGGTCGTCGTGTCCGTTCTCGAGATAATAGAGAAGAACTGTTCGATACGTGCCGAAAGTTTCAAAGTCCCAGCGGCGTGTTGCTTCCCGGTCACATCGGTCCGGAACGAAAATTTCGAGCTATCCACACGTTAGGCACACCACCGTGTAGCTGGCATGCTAAAACACGCTGCTGTGTGCTCAAAGTGTACGGTCGTCGTGTCCGTTCTCGAGATAATAGAGAAGAACTGTTCGATACGTGCCGAAAGTTTCAAAGTCCCAGCGGCGTGTTGCTTCCCGGTCACATCGGTCCGGAA
The DNA here is from genome assembly GCF_051014685.1 of Ptiloglossa arizonensis. Classification (NCBI taxonomy): domain Eukaryota; kingdom Metazoa; phylum Arthropoda; class Insecta; order Hymenoptera; family Colletidae; genus Ptiloglossa; species Ptiloglossa arizonensis. The sequence continues at coordinate 62,892 of NW_027478601.1, read as the reverse complement.
CGAAAATTTCGAGCTATCCACACGTTAGGCACACCACCGTGTAGCTGGCATGCTAAAACACGCTGCTGTGTGCTCAAAGTGTACGGTCGTCGTGTCCGTTCTCGAGATAATAGAGAAGAACTGTTCGATACGTGCCGAAAGTTTCAAAGTCCCAGCGGCGTGATGCTTCCCGGTCACATCGGTCCGGAAAGAAAATCTCGAGCTATCCACACGTTAGGCACACCACCGTGTAGCTGGCATGCTAAAACACGCTGCTGTGTGCTCAAAGTGTACGGTCGTCGTGTCCGTTCTCGAGATAATAGAGAAGAACTGTTCGATACGTGCCGAAAGTTTCAAAGTCCCAGCGGCGTGTTGCTTCCCGGTCACATCGGTCCGGAACGAAAATTTCGAGCTATCCACACGTTAGGCACACCACCGTGTAGCTGGCATGCTAAAACACGCTGCTGTGTGCTCAAAGTGTACGGTCGTCGTGTCCGTTCTCGAGATAATAGAGAAGAACTGTTCGATACGTGCCGAAAGTTTCAAAGTCCCAGCGGCGTGTGCTTCCCGGTCACATCGGTCCGGAACGAAAATTTCGAGCTATCCACACGTTAGGCACACCACCGTGTAGCTGGCATGCTAAAACACGCTGCTGTGTGCTCAAAGTGTACGGTCGTCGTGTCCGATCTCGAGATAATAGAGAAGAACTGTTCGATACGTGCCGAAAGTTTCAAAGTCCCAGCGGCGTGTTGCTTCCCGGTCACATCGGTCCGGAACGAAAATTTCGAGCTATCCACACGTTAGGCACACCACCGTGTAGCTGGCATGCTAAAACACGCTGCTGTGTGCTCAAAGTGTACGGTCGTCGTGTCCGTTCTCGAGATAATAGAGAAGAACTGTTCGATACGTGCCGAAAGTTTCAAAGTCCCAGCGGCGTGTTGCTTCCCGGTCACATCGGTCCGGAACGAAAATTTCGAGCTATCCACACGTTAGGCACACCACCGTGTAGCTGGCATGCTAAAACACGCTGCTGTGTGCTCAAAGTGTACGGTCGTCGTGTCCGTTCTCGAGATAATAGAGAAGAACTGTTCGATACGTGCCGAAAGTTTCAAAGTCCCAGCGGCGTGTTGCTTCCCGGTCACATCGGTCCGGAACGAAAATTTCGAGCTATCCACACGTCAGGCACACCACCGTGTAGCTGGCATGCTAAAACACGCTGCTGTGTGCTCAAAGTGTACGGTCGTCGTGTCCGTTCTCGAGATAATAGAAAAGAACTGTTCGATACGTGCCGAAAGTTTCAAAGTCCCAGCGGCGTGTTGCTTCCCGGTCACATCGGTCCGGAACGAAAATTTCGAGCTATCCACACGTTAGGCACACCACCGTGTAGCTGGCATGCTAAAACACGCTGCTGTGTGCTCAAAGTGTACGGTCGTCGTGTCCGTTCTCGAGATAATAGAGAAGAACTGTTCGATACGTGCCGAAAGTTTCAAAGTCCCAGCGGCGTGTAGCTTCCCGGTCACATCGGTCCGGAAAGAAAATCTCGAGCTATCCACACGTTAGGCACACCACCGTGTAGCTGGCATGCTAAAACACGCTGCTGTGTGCTCAAAGTGTACGGTCGTCGTGTCCGTTCTCGAGATAATAGAGAAGAACTGTTCGATACGTGCCGAAAGTTTCAAAGTCCCAGCGGCGTGTTGCTTCCCGGTCACATCGGTCCGGAACGAAAATTTCGAGCTATCCACACGTTAGGCACACCACCGTGTAGCTGGCATGCTAAAACACGCTGCTGTGTGCTCAAAGTGTACGGTCGTCGTGTCCGTTCTCGAGATAATAGAGAAGAACTGTTCGATACGTGCCGAAAGTTTCAAAGTCCCAGCGGCGTGTTGCTTCCCGGTCACATCGGTCCGGAACGAAAATTTCGAGCTATCCACACGTTAGGCACACCACCGTGTAGCTGGCATGCTAAAACACGCTGCTGTGTGCTCAAAGTGTACGGTCGTCGTGTCCGTTCTCGAGATAATAGAGAAGAACTGTTCGATACGTGCCGAAAGTTTCAAAGTCCCAGCGGCGTGATGCTTCCCGGTCACATCGGTCCGGAACGAAAATTTCGAGCTATCCACACGTTAGGCACACCACCGTGTAGCTGGCATGCTAAAACACGCTGCTGTGTGCTCAAAGTGTACGGTCGTCGTGTCCGTTCTCGAGATAATAGAGAAGAACTGTTCGATACGTGCCGAAAGTTTCAAAGTCCCAGCGGCGTGTTGCTTCCCGGTCACATCGGTCCGGAACGAAAATTTCGAGCTATCCACACGTTAGGCACACCACCGTGTAGCTGGCATGCTAAAACACGCTGCTGTGTGCTCAAAGTGTACGGTCGTCGTGTCCGTTCTCGAGATAATAGAGAAGAACTGTTCGATACGTGCCGAAAGTTTCAAAGTCCCAGCGGCGTGTTGCTTCCCGGTCACATCGGTCCGGAACGAAAATTTCGAGCTATCCACACGTTAGGCACACCACCGTGTAGCTGGCATGCTAAAACACGCTGCTGTGTGCTCAAAGTGTACGGTCGTCGTGTCCGTTCTCGAGATAATAGAGAAGAACTGTTCGATACGTGCCGAAAGTTTCAAAGTCCCAGCGGCGTGATGCTTCCCGGTCACATCGGTCCGGAACGAAAATTTCGAGCTATCCACACGTTAGGCACACCACCGTGTAGCTGGCATGCTAAAACACGCTGCTGTGTGCTCAAAGTGTACGGTCGTCGTGTCCGTTCTCGAGATAATAGAGAAGAACTGTTCGATACGTGCCGAAAGTTTCAAAGTCCCAGCGGCGTGTTGCTTCCCGGTCACATCGGTCCGAAACGAAAATTTCGAGCTATCCACACGTTAGGCACACCACCGTGTAGCTGGCATGCTAAAACACGCTGCTGTGTGCTCAAAGTGTACGGTCGTCGTGTCCGATCTCGAGATAATAGAGAAGAACTGTTCGATACGTGCCGAAAGTTTCAAAGTCCCAGCGGCGTGTTGCTTCCCGGTCACATCGGTCCGGAACGAAAATTTCGAGCTATCCACACGTTAGGCACACCACCGTGTAGCTGGCATGCTAAAACACGCTGCTGTGTGCTCAAAGTGTACGGTCGTCGTGTCCGATCTCGAGATAATAGAGAAGAACTGTTCGATACGTGCCGAAAGTTTCAAAGTCCCAGCGGCGTGTTGCTTCCCGGTCACATCGGTCCGGAACGAAAATTTCGAGCTATCCACACGTTAGGCACACCACCGTGTAGCTGGCATGCTAAAACACGCTGCTGTGTGCTCAAAGTGTACGGTCGTCGTGTCCGTTCTCGAGATAATAGAGAAGAACTGTTCGATACGTGCCGAAAGTTTCAAAGTCCCAGCGGCGTGTTGCTTCCCGGTCACATCGGTCCGGAACGAAAATTTCGAGCTATCCACACGTTAGGCACACCACCGTGTAGCTGGCATGCTAAAACACGCTGCTGTGTGCTCAAAGTGTACGGTCGTCGTGTCCGTTCTCGAGATAATAGAGAAGAACTGTTCGATACGTGCCGAAAGTTTCAAAGTCCCAGCGGCGTGTTGCTTCCCGGTCACATCGGTCCGGAACGAAAATTTCGAGCTATCCACACGTTAGGCACACCACCGTGTAGCTGGCATGCTAAAACACGCTGCTGTGTGCTCAAAGTGTACGGTCGTCGTGTCCGTTCTCGAGATAATAGAGAAGAACTGTTCGATACGTGCCGAAAGTTTCAAAGTCCCAGCGGCGTGATGCTTCCCGGTCACATCGGTCCGGAAAGAAAATCTCGAGCTATCCACACGTTAGGCACACCACCGTGTAGCTGGCATGCTAAAACACGCTGCTGTGTGCTCAAAGTGTACGGTCGTCGTGTCCGTTCTCGAGATAATAGAGAAGAACTGTTCGATACGTGCCGAAAGTTTCAAAGTCCCAGCGGCGTGTTGCTTCCCGGTCACATCGGTCCGGAACGAAAATTTCGAGCTATCCACACGTTAGGCACACCACCGTGTAGCTGGCATGCTAAAACACGCTGCTGTGTGCTCAAAGTGTACGGTCGTCGTGTCCGTTCTCGAGATAATAGAGAAGAACTGTTCGATACGTGCCGAAAGTTTCAAAGTCCCAGCGGCGTGTGCTTCCCGGTCACATCGGTCCGGAACGAAAATTTCGAGCTATCCACACGTTAGGCACACCACCGTGTAGCTGGCATGCTAAAACACGCTGCTGTGTGCTCAAAGTGTACGGTCGTCGTGTCCGATCTCGAGATAATAGAGAAGAACTGTTCGATACGTGCCGAAAGTTTCAAAGTCCCAGCGGCGTGTTGCTTCCCGGTCACATCGGTCCGGAACGAAAATTTCGAGCTATCCACACGTTAGGCACACCACCGTGTAGCTGGCATGCTAAAACACGCTGCTGTGTGCTCAAAGTGTACGGTCGTCGTGTCCGTTCTCGAGATAATAGAGAAGAACTGTTCGATACGTGCCGAAAGTTTCAAAGTCCCAGCGGCGTGTTGCTTCCCGGTCACATCGGTCCGGAACGAAAATTTCGAGCTATCCACACGTTAGGCACACCACCGTGTAGCTGGCATGCTAAAACACGTGCTGTGTGCTCAAAGTGTACGGTCGTCGTGTCCGTTCTCGAGATAATAGAGAAGAACTGTTCGATACGTGCCGAAAGTTTCAAAGTCCCAGCGGCGTGTTGCTTCCCGGTCACATCGGTCCGGAACGAAAATTTCGAGCTATCCACACGTCAGGCACACCACCGTGTAGCTGGCATGCTAAAACACGCTGCTGTGTGCTCAAAGTGTACGGTCGTCGTGTCCGTTCTCGAGATAATAGAGAAGAACTGTTCGATACGTGCCGAAAGTTTCAAAGTCCCAGCGGCGTGTTGCTTCCCGGTCACATCGGTCCGGAACGAAAATTTCGAGCTATCCACACGTTAGGCACACCACCGTGTAGCTGGCATGCTAAAACACGCTGCTGTGTGCTCAAAGTGTACGGTCGTCGTGTCCGTTCTCGAGATAATAGAGAAGAACTGTTCGATACGTGCCGAAAGTTTCAAAGTCCCAGCGGCGTGTAGCTTCCCGGTCACATCGGTCCGGAACGAAAATTTCGAGCTATCCACACGTTAGGCACACCACCGTGTAGCTGGCATGCTAAAACACGCTGCTGTGTGCTCAAAGTGTACGGTCGTCGTGTCCGATCTCGAGATAATAGAGAAGAACTGTTCGATACGTGCCGAAAGTTTCAAAGTCCCAGCGGCGTGTTGCTTCCCGGTCACATCGGTCCGGAACGAAAATTTCGAGCTATCCACACGTTAGGCACACCACCGTGTAGCTGGCATGCTAAAACACGCTGCTGTGTGCTCAAAGTGTACGGTCGTCGTGTCCGTTCTCGAGATAATAGAGAAGAACTGTTCGATACGTGCCGAAAGTTTCAAAGTCCCAGCGGCGTGTTGCTTCCCGGTCACATCGGTCCGGAACGAAAATTTCGAGCTATCCACACGTTAGGCACACCACCGTGTAGCTGGCATGCTAAAACACGCTGCTGTGTGCTCAAAGTGTACGGTCGTCGTGTCCGATCTCGAGATAATAGAGAAGAACTGTTCGATACGTGCCGAAAGTTTCAAAGTCCCAGCGGCGTGTTGCTTCCCGGTCACATCGGTCCGGAACGAAAATTTCGAGCTATCCACACGTTAGGCACACCACCGTGTAGCTGGCATGCTAAAACACGCTGCTGTGTGCTCAAAGTGTACGGTCGTCGTGTCCGTTCTCGAGATAATAGAGAAGAACTGTTCGATACGTGCCGAAAGTTTCAAAGTCCCAGCGGCGTGTTGCTTCCCGGTCACATCGGTCCGGAACGAAAATTTCGAGCTATCCACACGTTAGGCACACCACCGTGTAGCTGGCATGCTAAAACACGCTGCTGTGTGCTCAAAGTGTACGGTCGTCGTGTCCGTTCTCGAGATAATAGAGAAGAACTGTTCGATACGTGCCGAAAGTTTCAAAGTCCCAGCGGCGTGTTGCTTCCCGGTCACATCGGTCCGGAACGAAAATTTCGAGCTATCCACACGTCAGGCACACCACCGTGTAGCTGGCATGCTAAAACACGCTGCTGTGTTCTCAAAGTGTACGGTCGTCGTGTCCGTTCTCGAGATAATAGAGAAGAACTGTTCGATACGTGCCGAAAGTTTCAAAGTCCCAGCGGCGTGTTGCTTCCCGGTCACATCGGTCCGGAACGAAAATTTCGAGCTATCCACACGTTAGGCACACCACCGTGTAGCTGGCATGCTAAAACACGCTGCTGTGTGCTCAAAGTGTACGGTCGTCGTGTCCGTTCTCGAGATAATAGAGAAGAACTGTTCGATACGTGCCGAAAGTTTCAAAGTCCCAGCGGCGTGTAGCTTCCCGGTCACATCGGTCCGGAAAGAAAATCTCGAGCTATCCACACGTTAGGCACACCACCGTGTAGCTGGCATGCTAAAACACGCTGCTGTGTGCTCAAAGTGTACGGTCGTCGTGTCCGTTCTCGAGATAATAGAGAAGAACTGTTCGATACGTGCCGAAAGTTTCAAAGTCCCAGCGGCGTGTTGCTTCCCGGTCACATCGGTCCGGAACGAAAATTTCGAGCTATCCACACGTTAGGCACACCACCGTGTAGCTGGCATGCTAAAACACGCTGCTGTGTGCTCAAAGTGTACGGTCGTCGTGTCCGTTCTCGAGATAATAGAGAAGAACTGTTCGATACGTGCCGAAAGTTTCAAAGTCCCAGCGGCGTGTTGCTTCCCGGTCACATCGGTCCGGAACGAAAATTTCGAGCTATCCACACGTTAGGCACACCACCGTGTAGCTGGCATGCTAAAACACGCTGCTGTGTGCTCAAAGTGTACGGTCGTCGTGTCCGTTCTCGAGATAATAGAGAAGAACTGTTCGATACGTGCCGAAAGTTTCAAAGTCCCAGCGGCGTGATGCTTCCCGGTCACATCGGTCCGGAACGAAAATTTCGAGCTATCCACACGTTAGGCACACCACCGTGTAGCTGGCATGCTAAAACACGCTGCTGTGTGCTCAAAGTGTACGGTCGTCGTGTCCGTTCTCGAGATAATAGAGAAGAACTGTTCGATACGTGCCGAAAGTTTCAAAGTCCCAGCGGCGTGTTGCTTCCCGGTCACATGGGTCCGAAAGGAAAATTTCGAGCTATCCACACGTTAGGCACACCACCGTGTAGCTGGCATGCTAAAACACGCTGCTGTGTGCTCAAAGTGTACGGTCGTCGTGTCCGATCTCGAGATAATAGAGAAGAACTGTTCGATACGTGCCGAAAGTTTCAAAGTCCCAGCGGCGTGTTGCTTCCCGGTCACATCGGTCCGGAACGAAAATTTCGAGCTATCCACACGTTAGGCACACCACCGTGTAGCTGGCATGCTAAAACACGCTGCTGTGTGCTCAAAGTGTACGGTCGTCGTGTCCGTTCTCGAGATAGTAGAGAAGAACTGTTCGATACGTGCCGAAAGTTTCAAAGTCCCAGCGGCGTGTTGCTTCCCGGTCACATCGGTCCGGAACGAAAATTTCGAGCTATCCACACGTTAGGCACACCACCGTGTAGCTGGCATGCTAAAACACGCTGCTGTGTGCTCAAAGTGTACGGTCGTCGTGTCCGTTCTCGAGATAATAGAGAAGAACTGTTCGATACGTGCCGAAAGTTTCAAAGTCCCAGCGGCGTATCGCGGGCGCGCATGCGGCTTTCTACGAGGGCCGCATGCGCGCCCGCGAGGATGGGGTGGTCCTGGCGGGATGCGAGGTGGAGGCCCTCAGGCGCCAGGCCCGGGAGTCCATGCTGCAGCTTTGGCAGCAGCGGCTGGCCGAGCCGTTGTTCGGCCAGAGGACTGTCCGGGCTATCCGGCCGGTCCTGTTTGAGTGGCTGGGTAGGCGCTTCGGCTCACTCACCTACCGGTTGGTGCAGGTGCTGTCCGGGCACGGATGCTTCGGTCAGTACCTGTGCCGGATCGGTGTGGAAGAGGCGGCGCGCTGCTGGCACTGTCCAGCGGACGAGGACACGGCGCAACACACCCTCGAGGTGTGTCCGGCCTGGGGGGTGGAGCGCCGTGTCCTCACGGCCGTGATTGGGGCGGACCTATCGCTGCCGGGCGTGGTACAGGCCATGCTCGGCAGCGAGACGAAGTGGCGGGCCGTGGCCTCCTTCTGCGAGGAGGTAATCTCGCAGAAGGAGGCCGCGAGCCGCATTCGCGAGAGCGGGAGACCGCGAGCGAGGCCCCGTCCGAGGCCGGGGGCGGGTGGGCCTCCGGAAGGGCCGGGGAGGCCACCCTGAGAGCGGCGGGCGGGGGTGCGTAGCCCTTGAGGCTCGTGCCACCGCCCGTCGTCTAAGGGGTGGGTAGAGTAAGGGACGGCGACGCTCTCGAGGGCGGAGAGGCCAGAGCCGCCCTCGGGAGCGTACGAGCCGGGGTGCGGCCGCGCCGACGGCACGGTCCCAGGGCCGTGCCCCCGGCGCGGCTATGGGGGCCGTGGGCGGTCGCGAGTGTGGGACTCGCGGCCGCCCTCGGGCGGCCCCCGGGAGTGGGACGTCGGAGCAGTGTGGCCCTGCTCCGACGTCGGGCGCCAGAGCGCCGAGGAGAAAACAGGGAAGGGAGGGTGAAGTACCCCCTCCCTTCCCTGGAACGGGAGGACACGGGCGCGAGAGCCCTGCACGGGGGAGCACCTGATGTTATGATGTCTTCGGTCCCAGGTGCTCCCCCTGCATAGTGCGAGGATGGCCACCGTGGTGGGTTTTAGTGGGTAGGTCCCGCGCCCGATGGGTTTCCTTCCGGGCGCGGGGAATCCCACACTCCCCCCGCCCCTCCCCAGGCGGCGGGGGGGTCTTTCGAAGATTTCCCCCACGTTAGAAAAAAAAAAAAAAAAAAAAAAAGTCCCAGCGGCGTGATGCTTCCCGGTCACATCGGTCCGGAACGAAAATTTCGAGCTATCCACACGTTAGGCACACCACCGTGTAGCTGGCATGCTAAAACACGCTGCTGTGTGCTCAAAGTGTACGGTCGTCGTGTCCGTTCTCGAGATAATAGAGAAGAACTGTTCGATACGTGCCGAAAGTTTCAAAGTCCCAGCGGCGTGATGCTTCCCGGTCACATCGGTCCGGAACGAAAATTTCGAGCTATCCACACGTTAGGCACACCACCGTGTAGCTGGCATGCTAAAACACGCTGCTGTGTGCTCAAAGTGTACGGTCGTCGTGTCCGTTCTCGAGATAATAGAGAAGAACTGTTCGATACGTGCCGAAAGTTTCAAAGTCCCAGCGGCGTGATGCTTCCCGGTCACATCGGTCCGAAACGAAAATTTCGAGCTATCCACACGTTAGGCACACCACCGTGTAGCTGGCATGCTAAAACACGCTGCTGTGTGCTCAAAGTGTACGGTCGTCGTGTCCGATCTCGAGATAATAGAGAAGAACTGTTCGATACGTGCCGAAAGTTTCAAAGTCCCAGCGGCGTGTTGCTTCCCGGTCACATCGGTCCGGAACGAAAATTTCGAGCTATCCACACGTTAGGCACACCACCGTGTAGCTGGCATGCTAAAACACGCTGCTGTGTGCTCAAAGTGTACGGTCGTCGTGTCCGATCTCGAGATAATAGAGAAGAACTGTTCGATACGTGCCGAAAGTTTCAAAGTCCCAGCGGCGTGTTGCTTCCCGGTCACATCGGTCCGGAACGAAAATTTCGAGCTATCCACACGTTAGGCACACCACCGTGTAGCTGGCATGCTAAAACACGCTGCTGTGTGCTCAAAGTGTACGGTCGTCGTGTCCGTTCTCGAGATAATAGAGAAGAACTGTTCGATACGTGCCGAAAGTTTCAAAGTCCCAGCGGCGTGTTGCTTCCCGGTCACATCGGTCCGGAACGATAATTTCGAGCTATCCACACGTTAGGCACACCACCGTGTAGCTGGCATGCTAAAACACGCTGCTGTGTGCTCAAAGTGTACGGTCGTCGTGTCCGTTCTCGAGATAATAGAGAAGAACTGTTCGATACGTGCCGAAAGTTTCAAAGTCCCAGCGGCGTGATGCTTCCCGGTCACATCGGTCCGGAACGAAAATTTCGAGCTATCCACACGTTAGGCACACCACCGTGTAGCTGGCATGCTAAAACACGCTGCTGTGTGCTCAAAGTGTACGGTCGTCGTGTCCGTTCTCGAGATAATAGAGAAGAACTGTTCGATACGTGCCGAAAGTTTCAAAGTCCCAGCGGCGTGTTGCTTCCCGGTCACATCGGTCCGAAACGAAAATTTCGAGCTATCCACACGTTAGGCACACCACCGTGTAGCTGGCATGCTAAAACACGCTGCTGTGTGCTCAAAGTGTACGGTCGTCGTGTCCGATCTCGAGATAATAGAGAAGAACTGTTCGATACGTGCCGAAAGTTTCAAAGTCCCAGCGGCGTGTTGCTTCCCGGTCACATCGGTCCGGAACGAAAATTTCGAGCTATCCACACGTTAGGCACACCACCGTGTAGCTGGCATGCTAAAACACGCTGCTGTGTGCTCAAAGTGTACGGTCGTCGTGTCCGTTCTCGAGATAATAGAGAAGAACTGTTCGATACGTGCCGAAAGTTTCAAAGTCCCAGCGGCGTGTTGCTTCCCGGTCACATCGGTCCGGAACGAAAATTTCGAGCTATCCACACGTTAGGCACACCACCGTGTAGCTGGCATGCTAAAACACGCTGCTGTGTGCTCAAAGTGTACGGTCGTCGTGTCCGATCTCGAGATAATAGAGAAGAACTGTTCGATACGTGCCGAAAGTTTCAAAGTCCCAGCGGCGTGTTGCTTCCCGGTCACATCGGTCCGGAACGAAAATTTCGAGCTATCCACACGTTAGGCACACCACCGTGTAGCTGGCATGCTAAAACACGCTGCTGTGTGCTCAAAGTGTACGGTCGTCGTGTCCGTTCTCGAGATAATAGAGAAGAACTGTTCGATACGTGCCGAAAGTTTCAAAGTCCCAGCGGCGTGTTGCTTCCCGGTCACATCGGTCCGGAACGAAAATTTCGAGCTATCCACACGTTAGGCACACCACCGTGTAGCTGGCATGCTAAAACACGCTGCTGTGTGCTCAAAGTGTACGGTCGTCGTGTCCGTTCTCGAGATAATAGAGAAGAACTGTTCGATACGTGCCGAAAGTTTCAAAGTCCCAGCGGCGTGTTGCTTCCCGGTCACATCGGTCCGGAACGAAAATTTCGAGCTATCCACACGTCAGGCACACCACCGTGTAGCTGGCATGCTAAAACACGCTGCTGTGTGCTCAAAGTGTACGGTCGTCGTGTCCGTTCTCGAGATAATAGAGAAGAACTGTTCGATACGTGCCGAAAGTTTCAAAGTCCCAGCGGCGTGTTGCTTCCCGGTCACATCGGTCCGGAACGAAAATTTCGAGCTATCCACACGTTAGGCACACCACCGTGTAGCTGGCATGCTAAAACACGCTGCTGTGTGCTCAAAGTGTACGGTCGTCGTGTCCGTTCTCGAGATAATAGAGAAGAACTGTTCGATACGTGCCGAAAGTTTCAAAGTCCCAGCGGCGTGATGCTTCCCGGTCACATCGGTCCGGAACGAAAATTTCGAGCTATCCACACGTTAGGCACACCACCGTGTAGCTGGCATGCTAAAACACGCTGCTGTGTGCTCAAAGTGTACGGTCGTCGTGTCCGTTCTCGAGATAATAGAGAAGAACTGTTCGATACGTGCCGAAAGTTTCAAAGTCCCAGCGGCGTGATGCTTCCCGGTCACATCGGTCCGGAACGAAAATTTCGAGCTATCCACACGTTAGGCACACCACCGTGTAGCTGGCATGCTAAAACACGCTGCTGTGTGCTCAAAGTGTACGGTCGTCGTGTCCGTTCTCGAGATAATAGAGAAGAACTGTTCGATACGTGCCGAAAGTTTCAAAGTCCCAGCGGCGTGATGCTTCCCGGTCACATCGGTCCGGAACGAAAATCTCGAGCTATCCACACGTTAGGCACACCACCGTGTAGCTGGCATGCTAAAACACGCTGCTGTGTGCTCAAAGTGTACGGTCGTCGTGTCCGTTCTCGAGATAATAGAGAAGAACTGTTCGATACGTGCCGAAAGTTTCAAAGTCCCAGCGGCGTGATGCTTCCCGGTCACATCGGTCCGGAACGAAAATCTCGAGCTATCCACACGTTAGGCACACCACCGTGTAGCTGGCATGCTAAAACACGCTGCTGTGTGCTCAAAGTGTACGGTCGTCGTGTCCGTTCTCGAGATAATAGAGAAGAACTGTTCGATACGTGCCGAAAGTTTCAAAGTCCCAGCGGCGTGTTGCTTCCCGGTCACATCGGTCCGGAACGAAAATTTCGAGCTATCCACACGTTAGGCACACCACCGTGTAGCTGGCATGCTAAAACACGCTGCTGTGTGCTCAAAGTGTACGGTCGTCGTGTCCGTTCTCGAGATAATAGAGAAGAACTGTTCGATACGTGCCGAAAGTTTCAAAGTCCCAGCGGCGTGTAGCTTCCCGGTCACATCGGTCCGGAACGAAAATTTCGAGCTATCCACACGTTAGGCACACCACCGTGTAGCTGGCATGCTAAAACACGCTGCTGTGTGCTCAAAGTGTACGGTCGTCGTGTCCGTTCTCGAGATAATAGAGAAGAACTGTTCGATACGTGCCGAAAGTTTCAAAGTCCCAGCGGCGTGTTGCTTCCCGGTCACATCGGTCCGGAACGAAAATTTCGAGCTATCCACACGTTAGGCACACCACCGTGTAGCTGGCATGCTAAAACACGCTGCTGTGTGCTCAAAGTGTACGGTCGTCGTGTCCGTTCTCGAGATAATAGAGAAGAACTGTTCGATACGTGCCGAAAGTTTCAAAGTCCC
>NW_027478601.1:42500-45000 GCF_051014685.1 Ptiloglossa arizonensis | reverse complement strand
TATCGTTCGTCACTAGCGTAACGTCGATCCATGATTCGCCACTTGGGCTGGAGTATGTGGGTATACTTCCAGCATCGTTCATCACAGTCAGGCCGTGTTGAGCGATGAACTCTTCGAGTTCATCTCCCCGCGCGTCCGTTCGTGTGCCGCCCCACGAGGGGGACTTGGCATTGACGTCCGCCGCGATAACGACCCGACTGTGTCCGAGAGCATCAAGTACTTTTCCCAGTCGAGCCAAGCTGGGTTCAATCTCCTCGGAGCATTGAAAGTACTGACTGACCAAGTAAAAACTTCCGGCCGCATCATCGCTGATGCAAACGCAGGTCAAATGCGAGTCGCACAGATGCGAGATTTTGACCACGGAGAGTTCCGGGTTCCGGACAGCAATTGCCGCCATTACCGGTGTGCCCCCCGTGACTACTTTCGTCGCAAGCCCCAGCCCAGGGACGGTACCCTCTTGGGAATAGGGCTCCTGCGCGAGCAGCACATCGATCTTTCGCGAGTGCATCAACTCCCTCACCTCATCAAGAACAATCCGGGCTCGTCGCATGTTATGCTGCACGACCCGGTATTGTCTCAGAGGGATGCTCTCGGTTTTATTGCGTTTATTTTTGCCCGCCATAATCGGTCCGAGCTATAGCTTGTTCCAGCGCGACCTGATAGGACGCGCAGGACTTGTCTTTCGACCGATGGTCATGTCTTTTGCCCCTAGCCTTGCAGTTTGAACAGACCGGGGTCTTGTTCAAACTCTTGCAGGAGCTGATCGTGTGCCCACCTCTAGCACAATGTCCGCATATCTCCTCTTTGGTTTTACAGTGTTTGGCCATGTGGCCAAACCTCTGGCACTTAAAGCACCGAGCCACCGCAACGTAGTCCTGCACACGGCAAGACGACCATCCGATGTATACTCGGCCTCTTTCTTTGAGCCGCAGGCGAACCTGCGGGCTGCACTCAATGACCCAGTTGGTCGTTTTTGCGTTATTCGCCTTGGGCCCGGTTGCAAACCGGACTTTCAAGGCGGATGACACTTCCCCCTGTGTCATTTCACTGAGGTTTTGTTTCCAAATACTGGATACAACCTCCTCCTTTGTAACCTTGCGAGGAACGTCGTACACTATAAGTGTAGGCTTCCTCTTCGTTTGTACGGAAACTGAAAGACCCACTCCTTTCAGTTCCGCAGAATTCGTGAAGGCCTTCAGGTCTTCTTCGCGTTCGGTCTCGACGACTATGCCACCTGAGTGGATGCGTCGAACCGCTGTAACGCGGATCTTGGCCTTGGTAGGCTTAACGACAGACAGAACAGTGTTTTTTGTTACGTCACTGTTCTGCTTCTTTCCTTTCGGCGGGAATATGCGCACCGCGTTTCGGGGTGGCATCACCGCGTCTGAGGAGACTCTTTTGCTAACGACCTTAACCGCATCTGCGTAGGTCGACACCTTTGTTACCGTCGCAGATTTCGCATCTGGGCGGCTCACCGCCTTCAGCGTCCTCTGCGCCACGCTCTCTACGGCCGCCTTGAGGGACTCCTTGGAGTCCTGGCGCACCGCGGCGAGCTGCCCTTCGAGGAAGCTGCTGCGAATGAGCAGTTCCTGGACGAGCTCGTAGAGCGCGGATGTTTGGCCGATCACACGGCCACCGGCCTCCTTTGTTACCTTCGACTCCGGTCGAAGGCAGAAGCTCCGGACATCCGCGATCACGGCCGAGGCTTCGTCTCGTATGAGATCGAGCGGCCGTATTTTGGGCCCAGATACCGCCTCCGTCGGTACCTTGCCCCGTTTCTCGGAGGCCGGTTTGCCTGGTATGGCTGTGCCGGCCTTTTTCTTCCTGGAGACGGTTGTCCAGTCTCCAGGCTTTACTCCCGGGCCCGGTGGGATCTTCCCGTGGGCCCCTGACGTTAGGTGAGCGCTGGGCTTATCGGCCCGTGGCTCTTTTGGATTTTTACGGGTGGGTACACCCGGTCCATCCTGCTTTTGCGGCTTGGCCGCGTTTCTCGCCTGTTTCTTGGGCAGCGGCGGCGCGGGGGTTTTGTCACCCGCAGGCTTCGCCGTGCCTGTTGAAACTTTGCTAGGGGAGGCGTGTTTGTGTCCCTCCCCAGCACCCTCCTTCTTCGTTTTGGGGGACGACGTGCCGGGAGCACCTGCATCGTCGACCTCCTTTTTTACTACCACCGCGTCGCTCTTGAGGATCTCAAGAACGACCACGGGTTGATCCGATATTTGAGTTTGTGTTTCCATATTAAGTTACGTCTTTTCATCCCGCTGCATGTCCCAGCCTCCTCGGACCCTCAAATGGAACCTGGCTCCGCCAGGTTAGGACATTACCCAGGATATAGTCCGCGTTCCAAGGCCGACCGGGTCTCCCCGGACTCCAAGGTCCCCTTCCTCGCCCAAAATAGAACCCACTCGCCGAGACGTATGGTCGTTCCAAGCCGATTGACTAGGCAAAGAGCTGCTTTTCTCGCCTAGCCGCCCGTCTAGTCGAAGCAGTGGCCAAAGGTACG
>NW_027478601.1:22500-32500 GCF_051014685.1 Ptiloglossa arizonensis | reverse complement strand
TAATAGAGAAGAACTGTTCGATACGTGCCGAAAGTTTCAAAGTCCCAGCGGCGTGTTGCTTCCCGGTCACATCGGTCCGGAACGAAAATTTCGAGCTATCCACACGTTAGGCACACCACCGTGTAGCTGGCATGCTAAAACACGCTGCTGTGTGCTCAAAGTGTACGGTCGTCGTGTCCGTTCTCGAGATAATAGAGAAGAACTGTTCGATACGTGCCGAAAGTTTCAAAGTCCCAGCGGCGTGATGCTTCCCGGTCACATCGGTCCGGAAAGAAAATCTCGAGCTATCCACACGTTAGGCACACCACCGTGTAGCTGGCATGCTAAAACACGCTGCTGTGTGCTCAAAGTGTACGGTCGTCGTGTCCGTTCTCGAGATAATAGAGAAGAACTGTTCGATACGTGCCGAAAGTTTCAAAGTCCCAGCGGCGTGATGCTTCCCGGTCACATCGGTCCGGAACGAAAATTTCGAGCTATCCACACGTTAGGCACACCACCGTGTAGCTGGCATGCTAAAACACGCTGCTGTGTGCTCAAAGTGTACGGTCGTCGTGTCCGTTCTCGAGATAATAGAGAAGAACTGTTCGATACGTGCCGAAAGTTTCAAAGTCCCAGCGGCGTGATGCTTCCCGGTCACATCGGTCCGGAAAGAAAATCTCGAGCTATCCACACGTTAGGCACACCACCGTGTAGCTGGCATGCTAAAACACGCTGCTGTGTGCTCAAAGTGTACGGTCGTCGTGTCCGTTCTCGAGATAATAGAGAAGAACTGTTCGATACGTGCCGAAAGTTTCAAAGTCCCAGCGGCGTGATGCTTCCCGGTCACATCGGTCCGGAAAGAAAATCTCGAGCTATCCACACGTTAGGCACACCACCGTGTAGCTGGCATGCTAAAACACGCTGCTGTGTGCTCAAAGTGTACGGTCGTCGTGTCCGTTCTCGAGATAATAGAGAAGAACTGTTCGATACGTGCCGAAAGTTTCAAAGTCCCAGCGGCGTGATGCTTCCCGGTCACATCGGTCCGGAAAGAAAATCTCGAGCTATCCACACGTTAGGCACACCACCGTGTAGCTGGCATGCTAAAACACGCTGCTGTGTGCTCAAAGTGTACGGTCGTCGTGTCCGTTCTCGAGATAGTAGAGAAGAACTGTTCGATACGTGCCGAAAGTTTCAAAGTCCCAGCGGCGTGATGCTTCCCGGTCACATCGGTCCGGAAAGAAAATCTCGAGCTATCCACACGTTAGGCACACCACCGTGTAGCTGGCATGCTAAAACACGCTGCTGTGTGCTCAAAGTGTACGGTCGTCGTGTCCGTTCTCGAGATAATAGAGAAGAACTGTTCGATACGTGCCGAAAGTTTCAAAGTCCCAGCGGCGTGTGCTTCCCGGTCACATCGGTCCGGAAAGAAAATCTCGAGCTATCCACACGTTAGGCACACCACCGTGTAGCTGGCATGCTAAAACACGCTGCTGTGTGCTCAAAGTGTACGGTCGTCGTGTCCGTTCTCGAGATAATAGAGAAGAACTGTTCGATACGTGCCGAAAGTTTCAAAGTCCCAGCGGCGTGTTGTTTCCCGGTCACATCGGTCCGGAACGAAAATTTCGAGCTATCCACACGTCAGGCACACCACCGTGTAGCTGGCATGCTAAAACACGCTGCTGTGTGCTCAAAGTGTACGGTCGTCGTGTCCGTTCTCGAGATAATAGAGAAGAACTGTTCGATACGTGCCGAAAGTTTCAAAGTCCCAGCGGCGTGTTGCTTCCCGGTCACATCGGTCCGGAACGAAAATTTCGAGCTATCCACACGTTAGGCACACCACCGTGTAGCTGGCATGCTAAAACACGCTGCTGTGTGCTCAAAGTGTACGGTCGTCGTGTCCGTTCTCGAGATAATAGAGAAGAACTGTTCGATACGTGCCGAAAGTTTCAAAGTCCCAGCGGCGTGTAGCTTCCCGGTCACATCGGTCCGGAAAGAAAATCTCGAGCTATCCACACGTTAGGCACACCACCGTGTAGCTGGCATGCTAAAACACGCTGCTGTGTGCTCAAAGTGTACGGTCGTCGTGTCCGTTCTCGAGATAATAGAGAAGAACTGTTCGATACGTGCCGAAAGTTTCAAAGTCCCAGCGGCGTGTTGCTTCCCGGTCACATCGGTCCGGAACGAAAATTTCGAGCTATCCACACGTTAGGCACACCACCGTGTAGCTGGCATGCTAAAACACGCTGCTGTGTGCTCAAAGTGTACGGTCGTCGTGTCCGTTCTCGAGATAATAGAGAAGAACTGTTCGATACGTGCCGAAAGTTTCAAAGTCCCAGCGGCGTGTTGCTTCCCGGTCACATCGGTCCGGAACGAAAATTTCGAGCTATCCACACGTTAGGCACACCACCGTGTAGCTGGCATGCTAAAACACGCTGCTGTGTGCTCAAAGTGTACGGTCGTCGTGTCCGTTCTCGAGATAATAGAGAAGAACTGTTCGATACGTGCCGAAAGTTTCAAAGTCCCAGCGGCGTGATGCTTCCCGGTCACATCGGTCCGGAACGAAAATTTCGAGCTATCCACACGTTAGGCACACCACCGTGTAGCTGGCATGCTAAAACACGCTGCTGTGTGCTCAAAGTGTACGGTCGTCGTGTCCGTTCTCGAGATAATAGAGAAGAACTGTTCGATACGTGCCGAAAGTTTCAAAGTCCCAGCGGCGTGTTGCTTCCCGGTCACATCGGTCCGAAACGAAAATTTCGAGCTATCCACACGTTAGGCACACCACCGTGTAGCTGGCATGCTAAAACACGCTGCTGTGTGCTCAAAGTGTACGGTCGTCGTGTCCGATCTCGAGATAATAGAGAAGAACTGTTCGATACGTGCCGAAAGTTTCAAAGTCCCAGCGGCGTGTTGCTTCCCGGTCACATCGGTCCGGAACGAAAATTTCGAGCTATCCACACGTTAGGCACACCACCGTGTAGCTGGCATGCTAAAACACGCTGCTGTGTGCTCAAAGTGTACGGTCGTCGTGTCCGTTCTCGAGATAATAGAGAAGAACTGTTCGATACGTGCCGAAAGTTTCAAAGTCCCAGCGGCGTGATGCTTCCCGGTCACATCGGTCCGGAACGAAAATTTCGAGCTATCCACACGTTAGGCACACCACCGTGTAGCTGGCATGCTAAAACACGCTGCTGTGTGCTCAAAGTGTACGGTCGTCGTGTCCGTTCTCGAGATAATAGAGAAGAACTGTTCGATACGTGCCGAAAGTTTCAAAGTCCCAGCGGCGTGTTGCTTCCCGGTCACATCGGTCCGAAACGAAAATTTCGAGCTATCCACACGTTAGGCACACCACCGTGTAGCTGGCATGCTAAAACACGCTGCTGTGTGCTCAAAGTGTACGGTCGTCGTGTCCGATCTCGAGATAATAGAGAAGAACTGTTCGATACGTGCCGAAAGTTTCAAAGTCCCAGCGGCGTGTTGCTTCCCGGTCACATCGGTCCGGAACGAAAATTTCGAGCTATCCACACGTTAGGCACACCACCGTGTAGCTGGCATGCTAAAACACGCTGCTGTGTGCTCAAAGTGTACGGTCGTCGTGTCCGTTCTCGAGATAATAGAGAAGAACTGTTCGATACGTGCCGAAAGTTTCAAAGTCCCAGCGGCGTGTTGCTTCCCGGTCACATCGGTCCGGAACGAAAATTTCGAGCTATCCACACGTTAGGCACACCACCGTGTAGCTGGCATGCTAAAACACGCTGCTGTGTGCTCAAAGTGTACGGTCGTCGTGTCCGATCTCGAGATAATAGAGAAGAACTGTTCGATACGTGCCGAAAGTTTCAAAGTCCCAGCGGCGTGTTGCTTCCCGGTCAGATCGGTCCGGAACGAAAATTTCGAGCTATCCACACGTTAGGCACACCACCGTGTAGCTGGCATGCTAAAACACGCTGCTGTGTGCTCAAAGTGTACGGTCGTCGTGTCCGATCTCGAGATAATAGAGAAGAACTGTTCGATACGTGCCGAAAGTTTCAAAGTCCCAGCGGCGTGTTGCTTCCCGGTCACATCGGTCCGGAACGAAAATTTCGAGCTATCCACACGTTAGGCACACCACCGTGTAGCTGGCATGCTAAAACACGCTGCTGTGTGCTCAAAGTGTACGGTCGTCGTGTCCGTTCTCGAGATAATAGAGAAGAACTGTTCGATACGTGCCGAAAGTTTCAAAGTCCCAGCGGCGTGTTGCTTCCCGGTCACATCGGTCCGGAACGAAAATTTCGAGCTATCCACACGTTAGGCACACCACCGTGTAGCTGGCATGCTAAAACACGCTGCTGTGTGCTCAAAGTGTACGGTCGTCGTGTCCGTTCTCGAGATAATAGAGAAGAACTGTTCGATACGTGCCGAAAGTTTCAAAGTCCCAGCGGCGGTCGTGCGCCGGCAGCCGACGGAGACGGACGTGTGCGGCGTGTCGGGACGGCCGGACGTTGTGTTGACGTTGTGTTGTGTTGTTCGCATTGAAAAGGTAGGACCCGTACACGCGAACCGCACGCACGTGCGTACGAGGGTTTTGATTCGTTGAACAATCGAGAGATCATCGGTGAACGGTGCTGTGACACGTTAACTACGGGTGCACGCGGGTGTGTCTATAAATAGCTTCGTGTGATTCGGAGTGTCGCGTTTGATCCACGTGCTCTTTCGGAGCAGGTCACGGAGAAAAGATTGTCAACAAGAAACACGGACCGCGGGGCACGAGCGAACGGCGGAAAACAAGGACAGGAGAAGGACGGTGTGGTGCGTATCGGGACGTTGTGTTGTTCGCATTAAAAAGGTAAGACCCGTACACGCGAATCGCACGCACGTGCGTACGAGGGTTCGATTCGATTCGTTGAACAATCGAGAGTTCATCGGTGAACGGTGCTGCGACACGTTAACTACGGGTGCACGCGGGTGTGTCTATAAATAGCTTCGTGTGATTCGGAGTGTCGCGTTCGATCCACGTGCTCTTTCGGAGCAGGTCACGGAGAAAAGATTGTCAACAAGAAACACGGACCGCGGGGCACGGGCGAACGAACGGCGGAAAACAAGGACAGAGAACAGTCACCTGCTATCGGATTCGGAACGATCGTTTCGCGAACGAATCGCGTCGATGTTGACAACAGCATCGTATACGCGCGTGTTTCCCTTCCGTCCTCGTGACATAAACACACCGTAAACACGCGCGACGCGCGACGCGCTCGCGTATTCATTACGTATTCATTACGAAATTCCGACGAGTCCTTGTCTCGTATACTCGTCCCGGTCGTGTAAACAAAAAGCGGGACGGAACACGCTGGGCGGAAGTGCCCCGCGGATTATCGGATTATCGGATTATCGGATTATCGGATTATCGGATTATCGGATTATCGGATTATCGCGATACGCGGTACTTTCGACAAATTGGCGCGTTCCATTCGATCGCGGTAGCGGGAATCGATATATCGCGAGATTCTCGCCGACGTCACCGAGTAAAAAGGAACGAATACCCGAAGTGTGATCCTTGCTCGGAACGAGAATACGAAATCCTGTTAACTCGATCCGTTAATGTAACGGGCACGAAGACTGGCCGGCGACTACTCGGTGACGCGTCCGCGCGTATCATATGCGCGTATCAACGGAACGAAATCGCGCGTAAATAAAACTTGTTGTTCCGGGACGGGCGCAACAGCGGAAGAAGAGGAATCGAACACGCGGAGAAGCTTGCCGTGGTTCGTAACGGCGGACGAAGGGAAGGGGACGAGAGGCGAACGATGCTGTCCGGTCGTCGCGGTTAATTCGCACGTGTCGCGATGTCGGGCGGCACGGCGGGCGTCCGTGGCACCGGCGCCGAGTGCAGGAAGTTCGCGCCGAACATATTCAACAAGAGCAAGTGCAGCAGCTGCTTCAAGCAGAAGGAGGAGCACAGCGCGGAGGCTCTGGAATGTAACAGGGCCACGAGGAAGATTTCAAAATGCGGATACCTGTTCGTCGCCCCCGGCTGGGACTTCTCGAATCCCCTGAATCGGACCAAGAGGTGGCAGAGAAGATGGTTCGATCTGTACGACGACGGGGAGCTAACGTACTCGGTGGACGAACACACAAGGGTTAGAAGGAAGATAATGTGTTCGGGGATTGGAGGTGTTTGTAGAAGAGAAGAAGAGAAGAAGGGAATCGTAGGTGGATTTTGTTCGATGTGAGTCTAAGTTTCGAGGGGATCCCTCAGGGGCTGTAGCTTTTTGCTACAGTACGGGACTGGCAAACCCGAGGTGCCCGATGCCAAACCACACCGTAAGACTCCTGTTGGTCGTCGCAACGACCCACTCCCAATTCCTCTTTTGGCTTTGACAGTGGTACGTGACGGCAGGAGGGACGGGGGCCTTGGCTTTACCGCCCGGGCCGCGAGGATGGTAACTCTATAAATTGCCCTCCAATCCTAAGCTGCGGTGCGCGGTGATGGGATGCGTGGTTGGGGGGGAGGCCCCAATCCCAAGCGGCCAACTCCGGGGTACCTGCCGACCCCCCGGAGTATTTAGGCCTGCCCGGGTATGGCGGCTCTGCCCGGGTCGACTTACGTTCCGACCTACTCGTGGGATCCAAAATGGATAAAACAAACTCAAAAAAAAAAAAAGGGGGAGGGGGGACGGTGCGCGTGGCGCGAGGGGTGGCGACGGAGGGGGCACTCGTGCCCCACCCGGCGCCGTTCGAGGAGGGGGACGAGACGGCGTCGGTCTCGTCCCTGGCGTCCGCGACCAGCGCCGCGGGCGTAAAGAGGCGCAGGACGGTGGAGGGGCGGAGGACGGAGGAAGATCCGTCCACGTCCGCTGCTCCACCGTTGCTCACGGTGACCGACGGGGAGGAGGACCTCAGGGACGAGGATACGGCCCATGTATCGGCCCGTATTGCCTCGTCCCTGAGGTCTATTGAGAAGGTGGCCACCACCTCGCGGGGGCTGACTACAGCCTCCGCGAGGTCGGTTGGCCAGGCCGCGACGGAGGCGCGGAGGGCTCTCCAGGAGCTGGGACGCCGTGTACCAGCTGCCTTGGAGTGCACGAACGCCCAGCTAAGGCAGCGTGTGGAGAAGCTGCAGGACGAGCTGGACTGCTTGCGGAGGGAATCGGACGCCCTTAGGAGGCGCCCTCATCCGGGGCCGACGGGCGTATGCACGTGTGGGGGAGGGAAAGCGGGAGCTCCCCCCACGCCAGCGGCGTCCACGAGGAGCATCGAGCTCCTCATGGACGCCAAGATGGCGGCCATGATGGCCGTCATCCGGGGGGAAATACGGGCGGCGCTTCGCCCCAAGGACGGAGCGCCGGCGGGACGGAGGACCGGGCCCGGGAAACAACCGAGGGGCGGGGGACCGCAGGGGGGGACCATCGCGGTTCCGGGCCCTGCGGCAGAGACGAAGGGCAAGGGTGCCGTGGTGGGGGAGACGGCGGGGGCACAAATGCCTCCGCCGCCGCCCCCATCCGGTCCCTTGTGGACCGAGGTCCTTGGCCGAAGGGCGGGAAGGACGGCGAGGAGGGCGGCCCGGGTGCCGCCGCCTCCCCCGCCGGTTGCCCCGAAGAGGGACGGAAAGGCGGGGAGGGCGAAGCCCCGTCTGGGACGCCCCCCTTCAACGGCAGCAGTCATGCTGACCGTCCCGGAGGGGGGGGGCGTCTCCTACGGGGAGGTGATGGCGGCGGCCAAGGAAAAGATATCCTTGGCCGCACTCGCCATCGAGTCGGTCCGCCCGAGATGGGCGGTGACGGGGGCGCTCATGCTGCGCGTGAGCGGCCCCGACAACGCAGCCAGGGCGGACCGACTGGCCGAAAAGCTGGGCGAGGCCTTGGCACCCCGGGGTGTCAGGGTCGCCCGGCCCACAAAGAGCGCGGAGCTGCGCGTTTGTGGGCTGGACGACTCGGTCACCCGGGAGGAGGTGGCCAGGGCGCTGGCCCAGGCCGGTGGCTGCTCTGAGGGGGACATCCGGACCGGGGAGGTCCGGCGGTCCTCCTCCGGCCTGGGAGCGGTGTGGTCACGGTGCCCTCTTCCGGCTGCCCGGAAGTTAGAAGCAGTCGGGAGGATCGTGGTGGGGTGGGTGTCGGCGAGGATCGAGGTCCTCGCCCAACGCCCACTCCAGTGCTACCGCTGCCTGGAGACGGGCCATGTCAGGCAGCGGTGCACCTCCGCGGTGGACCGCAGCGGTGCTTGTTACCGCTGCGGTGCCGAAGGCCACCGCGCGAGCCACTGCGCGGCGGCCCCCAAGTGCCCGCTGTGTGCGGACATGGGGAGACCCGCCGCGCACCGAATGGGGGGGAAGCAATGTACCCCCCCATCCCGACGAGGGCAGAGGAGGGGGGCGCCGGGGCCGCTCCCGGCGCCGGTGAGAGCGGCCCCAGCTGCGAGCGCCGCGGCGCCCGCGGACCTGGCCGCGACCGACGCGACGGCCGCAAGGAAGAGGTCGGAGGCGGCGACGGCGTTGGTGTCTGCGATGGAGGTGGACATCGGCCCCGCCGCCGTCCTCACGGAGGTGCCACCAGGAGGCGGTGAGGAGGCCATCAAATAATGGCTCCCCGCCTCCTCCTGCAGGCCAACCTCAACCACTGCCGTGCAGCGCAGGACCTGATGTGTCAGACGCTGGCGGAGTGGGGGGGTGGTCTGGCAGTCGCCGCCGAGCCGTACCGCGTCCCCGACCATCCGCATTGGATGGGGGATGCGGGCGGCTTGGTGGCGGCTGTGTGGCAGGGCGGTGACGGGTCCCCTCCGTTCTCCTTACTGGAGAACGGGGCGGGATTCGTCGCCGTCCAGTGGGGGGGAGTCGCCGTGGTGGGGTGCTACGTTTCGCCCAACTGCGGCCTTGCTGCCTTCGAGCAGTACTTGGCCGGGGTGGGGGCGTGCCTCACAAGGATTGCGCCCCGGCCGGTGCTGGTCCTGGGGGACTTCAATGCCTGGTCTGTGGCATGGGGGTCCCCCAGGACCAATCGGAGGGGCGAGGCTCTGGGCGACTGGGCGGCGGGCTTCGACCTCCGGTTGATTAACCGGGGGTCGGAGCTGACGTGCGTGCGGCGCGGGGGAGGGTCCATAGTGGATTTGACGTTTGGATCCCCCGGCGCCGCGCGTATGGTGTCCGGGTGGGACGTGGTGGTGGGGGAGGAGACATTATCGGACCACCGGTATATCCGCGTGGTCTTGACCTCCCCCGAGGCCGCCGCGGCCCCGCACCGACACCACCGCCCGGGAGCGGGTAGCGCCCCACCACCACCACGCAGATGGGCGCTTCGGCGCCTTGACAAGGACGTCCTGGTGGCAGCCGCTCTGGCCGAAACCTGGCCTCGACGGGAGACCAGGCTGCCCGACCTGGAGGAGGCCGTGGCTCGGCTCGGGAGCGCCGTCGCGCGCATTTGCGACGCGGCGATGCCCCGGGCCGGGCCGCGGTCTCCTCGTCGGGCGGTGTACTGGTGGTCGGGCGAAATCGGGGAATTGCGGACAGCATGCGTCCGGGCCCGACGCCAGTACACCCGCGCGCGTCGTCGGGCCGGACGGAACGGCGACGACGGCGCGCGGGCTAGGGCGGCGGAACTGTACGAGTCCTATCGCGCGGGAAAGAGGGCTCTGCAGGTCGCCATCAAACGGGCCAAGGCCCAGAGCTGGAAGGAGCTCCTCGAGACTCTCGAGCGGGATCCATGGGGGCGCCCATACCGGATAGTTCTGAATAAACTCCGGCCATGGGCCCCCCCGATCACCGAGGGTCTCGACCCCCAGCTCTTGAGGGACGTGGTCGACACGCTCTTCCCGATCGTGGGGGAGAGCGGGCCACGTCCCTCTGCGGACCCGACCACCTGGTCCGCGGAGCTGGGGGTCTCGGCTGGGGAGCTAGCCGCGGCCATCCGAAGACTCGGGGCGAAGGATACTGCCCCGGGTCCTTCGGGAGTGCCCGGCCGAGTCTTGGTCTTGGCCGCGGACGTCCTGGGTGACGGCCTCCGGGAGCTATTCGACCGCTGCCTGGAGGCCGGGCGATTCCCCTCCGCATGGAAGG
>NW_027478601.1:7500-17500 GCF_051014685.1 Ptiloglossa arizonensis | reverse complement strand
ATAGTCTTCGTAACAGAGCCCAGGCGGTCAGCCCAGCCGGCAGCGGCGTACGCCGTTATCGGTACAAAGAGGCCATCGTACAATGTTCGCATGGCTCGATGTCCGAGTCCCCACTTCGCACGCGCAAGCCGCGCTAGCGCGTAAAACGTTCGCGCGGTCTTAGCGCTCAAATAATCGACATGGGATCTTATTCCCAGACCAGCGTCAAAGTGGACCCCTAGGTACCGGATGGTACGCTTAAGGGCCACACTTCTCTCGTTAATCTTTACCACAGGAGGCCTTTCTCTATCCAGAGAACCTTTCAAGAGGACCATCTCGGTTTTGGTCGCTGACAGCTCCAATTTCTGGGTGGCGCACCAACCAGAAATGACGTCCGCGACTTTTTGGCCTTTGCGCTCCAACTCGCGTCTCGTGTTTCCACAAACAATCACGAGAAGGTCGTCGGCGTAGGCTATGGGCTCGCACGCGAGCTCGGTGTTCGAAAGGAGCTGCAGAACTTCGTCGAAGACTAGGTTCCAACAGCTCGGACCGAGAATCGAACCCTGTGGACAGCCTTTGGTGACTTTCTTGCGCACGATGCCGTGTTTGGAAACTATCGTGACCTCACGCTCGGCGAAGTAGTCGACCATCAGTCTGTAGAGATTTCGAGGGCATCCCCGGGCTTTCAACTTCTGTAGGATGCTGGGCCACCAGACGTTGTCGAAAGCACCGGAGATATCGAAGGAGAGTCCCAATACATACTTTTCTTCTCGGCCAGACACCAGGTCCCTGAACTTCACTAACGCGACATCAGTGGATCGCCCAGGCCTGAATCCGTATTGCCGATCCGAGCAGTAGTCGGGGTTCAGAAACACTTCTCTCATTTTTAGCAGCATCAGCTTCTCCAACGCTTTGCCCAAGATGGAAAGTAGGCAAATGGGCCTATACGATTTGACCTCCGTCAGTGGTTTGTCGGGCCCTTTCAGTATGGTAATGATAGAGCCGACTTTCCATCTGACGGGAAATACTCCTTTGCACAGACACGCGTTGTAGAGACGAAGCAGACCGCTGTGGACGGATCCATACGCGCGTCTTAGGACTTCGACCTCTAAACGGTCCGGACCAGGGCATTTTCCTCGCTTTAGGCTCCAGATCGCGTCTCCAACCTCCTTCCTAGTGAAGACTGTGCAGTCTTCCGTCGGCGGGTCGGTGATTGAATCTAGCCTGATGTTCGATTGCTCCGGCGTTTCGTCCGCGGTCGTGTCGTCCGGGATTAACGCTCCGAGGAGCTGCGAGGCGGTGGATTTCCAGTCCATCGTATAGCCGTCTTGCGTTCGAATGTTGGAGACAGCTGTCTCAACTCGCACCTTCTTTTGGGCGATCTTGTATGTGAGCCCCCAGGGCTCCTTGTTTCCTTGCTCGGTAACAAAGTTTGTCCAGCTTTGAAACTTGGCAGTTCGAACAGCAGCTGTATAGGCTTTTCTGGCGTTATTGTATTCAGCCTTTCTAGCTGCTCTCTCCTTTTGGTCTTTTTCACGCTGGAAGGCACGTCTCAGACGATACACGTGCGTCTTCCGTTTGGTCAATTCCCTCGTCCACCAAGGGACGGATTTTGAGTGCCATTGCTTGACAGGTATGGAGGCTTTGCACGCGTGGACGATCGCCAGCTCGATCTCCTGTGCTAGATGTTCGACATCCCTTCGACATTCGACGTCTCCGGGAAGGAGCCTCTCGCGTTCAAGCAACGCACGATCGAAGCGAGACCAGTCCGCTTTGGACGTGCGGAATCGGGGCTCCAAGGCACGACGATCCTCGCTCACGTCTGCGAACTGTAACACAAACTCAATCGCTCGATGATCGCTGGAGGTCCAATCGTATTGGACCCTCCAGTTTTTCACATATTTCGACATATCGTTCGTCACTAGCGTAACGTCGATCCATGATTCGCCACTTGGGCTGGAGTATGTGGGTATACTTCCAGCATCGTTCATCACAGTCAGGCCGTGTTGAGCGATGAACTCTTCGAGTTCATCTCCCCGCGCGTCCGTTCGTGTGCCGCCCCACGAGGGGGACTTGGCATTGACGTCCGCCGCGATAACGACCCGACTGTGTCCGAGAGCATCAAGTACTTTTCCCAGTCGAGCCAAGCTGGGTTCAATCTCCTCGGAGCATTGAAAGTACTGACTGACCAAGTAAAAACTTCCGGCCGCATCATCGCTGATGCAAACGCAGGTCAAATGCGAGTCGCACAGATGCGAGATTTTGACCACGGAGAGTTCCGGGTTCCGGACAGCAATTGCCGCCATTACCGGTGTGCCCCCCGTGACTACTTTCGTCGCAAGCCCCAGCCCAGGGACGGTACCCTCTTGGGAATAGGGCTCCTGCGCGAGCAGCACATCGATCTTTCGCGAGTGCATCAACTCCCTCACCTCATCAAGAACAATCCGGGCTCGTCGCATGTTATGCTGCACGACCCGGTATTGTCTCAGAGGGATGCTCTCGGTTTTATTGCGTTTATTTTTGCCCGCCATAATCGGTCCGAGCTATAGCTTGTTCCAGCGCGACCTGATAGGACGCGCAGGACTTGTCTTTCGACCGATGGTCATGTCTTTTGCCCCTAGCCTTGCAGTTTGAACAGACCGGGGTCTTGTTCAAACTCTTGCAGGAGCTGATCGTGTGCCCACCTCTAGCACAATGTCCGCATATCTCCTCTTTGGTTTTACAGTGTTTGGCCATGTGGCCAAACCTCTGGCACTTAAAGCACCGAGCCACCGCAACGTAGTCCTGCACACGGCAAGACGACCATCCGATGTATACTCGGCCTCTTTCTTTGAGCCGCAGGCGAACCTGCGGGCTGCACTCAATGACCCAGTTGGTCGTTTTTGCGTTATTCGCCTTGGGCCCGGTTGCAAACCGGACTTTCAAGGCGGATGACACTTCCCCCTGTGTCATTTCACTGAGGTTTTGTTTCCAAATACTGGATACAACCTCCTCCTTTGTAACCTTGCGAGGAACGTCGTACACTATAAGTGTAGGCTTCCTCTTCGTTTGTACGGAAACTGAAAGACCCACTCCTTTCAGTTCCGCAGAATTCGTGAAGGCCTTCAGGTCTTCTTCGCGTTCGGTCTCGACGACTATGCCACCTGAGTGGATGCGTCGAACCGCTGTAACGCGGATCTTGGCCTTGGTAGGCTTAACGACAGACAGAACAGTGTTTTTTGTTACGTCACTGTTCTGCTTCTTTCCTTTCGGCGGGAATATGCGCACCGCGTTTCGGGGTGGCATCACCGCGTCTGAGGAGACTCTTTTGCTAACGACCTTAACCGCATCTGCGTAGGTCGACACCTTTGTTACCGTCGCAGATTTCGCATCTGGGCGGCTCACCGCCTTCAGCGTCCTCTGCGCCACGCTCTCTACGGCCGCCTTGAGGGACTCCTTGGAGTCCTGGCGCACCGCGGCGAGCTGCCCTTCGAGGAAGCTGCTGCGAATGAGCAGTTCCTGGACGAGCTCGTAGAGCGCGGATGTTTGGCCGATCACACGGCCACCGGCCTCCTTTGTTACCTTCGACTCCGGTCGAAGGCAGAAGCTCCGGACATCCGCGATCACGGCCGAGGCTTCGTCTCGTATGAGATCGAGCGGCCGTATTTTGGGCCCAGATACCGCCTCCGTCGGTACCTTGCCCCGTTTCTCGGAGGCCGGTTTGCCTGGTATGGCTGTGCTGGCCTTTTTCTTCCTGGAGACGGTTGTCCAGTCTCCAGGCTTTACTCCCGGGCCCGGTGGGATCTTCCCGTGGGCCCCTGACGTTAGGTGAGCGCTGGGCTTATCGGCCCGTGGCTCTTTTGGATTTTTACGGGTGGGTACACCCGGTCCATCCTGCTTTTGCGGCTTGGCCGCGTTTCTCGCCTGTTTCTTGGGCAGCGGCGGCGCGGGGGTTTTGTCACCCGCAGGCTTCGCCGTGCCTGTTGAAACTTTGCTAGGGGAGGCGTGTTTGTGTCCCTCCCCAGCACCCTCCTTCTTCGTTTTGGGGGACGACGTGCCGGGAGCACCTGCATCGTCGACCTCCTTTTTTACTACCACCGCGTCGCTCTTGAGGATCTCAAGAACGACCACGGGTTGATCCGATATTTGAGTTTGTGTTTCCATATTAAGTTACGTCTTTTCATCCCGCTGCATGTCCCAGCCTCCTCGGACCCTCAAATGGAACCTGGCTCCGCCAGGTTAGGACATTACCCAGGATATAGTCCGCGTTCCAAGGCCGACCGGGTCTCCCCGGACTCCAAGGTCCCCTTCCTCGCCCAAAATAGAACCCACTCGCCGAGACGTATGGTCGTTCCAAGCCGATTGACTAGGCAAAGAGCTGCTTTTCTCGCCTAGCCGCCCGTCTAGTCGAAGCAGTGGCCAAAGGTACGTGTTGGGTGCACACTCTCCCGCAGGACAGGGCCCCCTCAGATCCCAGGACCCACCTTTCCGACGACACGGGTCGCCCCGCACGGCAAACACGGGGGGGACAAACCTCAGCAGTTGCCCCCTCTGCTTCGCTACGTTCGGTTTAGCGATCCCGTTTGACACGGGACCCCCAGTGGGACCGCGTGGAGGTACGCAACGTAACTTGAACATGACCTCGGGCATCATGTCCCGAGTAAAACGGCCGGGCTGGGGAGCATCGACCCTTGGCTCACCTGAGTCCCAACCCAAACTTTCGCTCGATAGCTTCACAATTCTGTTGCTATTTTTTTTCCAAGTGCCAGCGGCGTGTTGCTTTATTTTCCAATACGACGGGTGATCGGTCGCTTATAATTTTTACCCGCCGTGGCTCCTTCACTTGCTGCGCACTCTTTCCACTGTGTTTGTAGATGTTTCTAGGTGGGAGTACGCAGCATCCGCTTGGGTGGTTTCGTCATTGCCGAGGCCGGTGCCAGCTCCGGCTCGGTTTGAGCGTGTTTGGGCCGTAATGGACGATTTTTGGACTTTCGGTGAGCCAGGGGATGCTCTACCCCTGCTCCTGCAACCCCGGGTTCTGGTCTCCGTATTCCTACTTCATTGACCTAGCCCTTGAATTACTCCCCACCAGTAGATAGGGACAATTCCAATTTCTGAAGCCTCATTCTTGCGGCACCCGAGCTATGGCTCATCTCCGCCTTTATTCATTTTTGGATAATGCATCGTTTGCGGTCTTTCTTATCCATGTTTTTGCTCTAACCTGTTTAGCCTCTTAGCCGTTGCCCTGCAACGTTGCCCGTCCCTAACCGCGTGGAGGTGGGCTGATTATAGTTCAGGTGAGCGGCTTCGTCAATGTTAAAGATTTTCTCTCTTCGTTATATTGGTCCGTTTGTCTTAATGTGTTTCTTCATTATTCTCCTTCCGGGTATTTGTTTCTTTATAACCTATTTACACTGGCTTTAGCTGTGAAGACTTGGTCCGCATAGACCGCCAGCAGTCTGAAGTTCTCCTTGGTGCTCACGAATCTTCCCCATTCTTCTCTTGGTATTTCGTTTAATAGCATCTCTGGTCTGTATTGCGTCCATTGTGGGCAGCGGAATAGGATGTGGGCCACATCTTCCTCCTGGCTGTCGCAAAAGTGGCACTTAGAGTCAGGAATGGATCCTCGCTCGAACAGCGTCAAGTTTATAGTGCCGTAGCCAGTGAGGAGCTGGACACATTTTCTGTTCGGTCTAAGCCAGTCTGGGTGTTTTCCTTCGGGTACTTTCGGTAGAAAGTGATAGGTCTTTCTTCCGTGTGAGTTGTGGTCCCAGCTATCCTGCCAAGCTTCTATTACAGCCTTATTTATTCTGGCTTTTTCAGAGCCCGTGTTTGGATTTCCTACGTTACTCGGGGGTGTATCTTCGTTTTGTTTGTCCTCGTTTGGGGTGTGCTGATAAGTTCTCCATTTTACATATTTGTTTTTAGTCACTTTGTAGGTTAAGGCTTTCCTTGCAATTTCCAGGTGCAGAGGCAGCACCCCGGCAATGACCTGCATTGCCACGGTGGGGGTTGTCCTGCAGGCCCCAGTTAGCGGCAACAATAGCAGCCTCTGCATGGATTGTAGAATCCTACTGATGTGCGAGTGTTCCACTCTGTGGTACCACGCGACAGCACCGTATGTTATCATGGGGAGATACAGGGCTTTGTATAAAATGTTCAAGGCTGGCCCTTTTAGTCCCCATTCCTGGCTTGCGGCCTTCCTTATAACTGCCGAGACTTTGGCAATCTTCTGTCTTACCTCCTTTACGTGTGGAATGAAGCTAAGCTTCTTGTCCACGCGTATTCCGAGGTAGGTGAGTTCGTCAACGAACTTGATCCTTTGCCCATTGATGTTAATTCTCGGCATTCTTTCTTTGTCCAGACTGCCTTTTATCAGCATGGCCTGGGTTTTTTGCGTCGCAACGGTGAGTTCATGTGCTCTGCACCATTTACTCAAAGTCGAGCAAGCTTCCTCGCCCCTTGCCTCCAGCCCGTTTCTGCTGTTACCGTTTATGACTATGGCTAGGTCGTCTGCGTAAGCTACTGTGAAGGTGTCTTCCCTCTCTAGCTCTTGCAGGTCGTGCAGGAGTACATCCATGCAGTAGTTCCAGGCATATGGTCCGATGATCGAGCCCTGCGGACAGCCTCTTTTCATAATCTTAGTTGTTTCTCTGTGCACCGATCGTAGTGTCACCCTCCTGTCCGTGAAGTAGGATTTGGCTACCTTCATGAGGGTCGTCGAGCAGTTGGCCTTAATCAGTCTTCTCAGGATGGGCGTCCACCCTAGATTGTCGAAGGCTCCCGCAATATCTACGAAGATGATAGCGGTATATTTGTAGCTGCTTCCTTTTGCTTGGCTCAGGAGGGTGTCTAAGGCATCGTCTGTCGACAGCCCCTTTCTAAATCCGAATTGATTTTGCGCGCACAGCTTGTTGTTCTCGTACTCCCTGTTTATTCTACTAATAATTATCCTCTCGTAGAGCTTTCCTAGTACCGAGAGTAGTGCGATGGGGCGATAAGAGCTGACCTCTGTCGGGTCCTTTCTTGGGTTTTTCAGGATGGCCCGTATCTTGGCCACCCTCCACAGCTTAGGGAAGGTACCCCCCCGTAGGCAGTTGTTTAGAACTGCCAGATATATTTCGGGGTCGATGCGCCAGACCTCCTTGACTATCTCTGGGTTTATGCCGTCCATTCCCGGGGCTTTTCCGCTCTTAGTTGCTTTGATAGCCTCCTTTATTTCCATAATGGAGATAGGCTTTTCGGTGTTAGAGTTCTGGTACTGTTGGATTTCCGTGTCTGGTGTGCTACATTCCTCTGTTGTGTCCCCGGGAAGGTCCGGTGCCACCCTGTCAAGTAGCCTCCTCATAGTTTCTTCGAGGCTTCCAGCCGCATTGGCCCCCTTTCCCACCGCATGGAAGAGGTTCGCGCTTTGAATTTTATTCCTCATGATGTTGTAGACTATCCCCCATGGGTCATTGCCCCTCATTTTTTCTACGAAGCATTCCCAGCTTTTCTTTTTGCTCCGCCTGATCTCCGCGTTGTACTCATTTTTTGCTCTTCTGTAGCTGTTTATGTCGTCTTCCAACCTGCGTGCCGCGTTATTTCTCCTATCCCAGTTTACTTGCTTCCTAGCTGCCGTGACCTTCCTTCTAAGTTGTCCTAGGGTGTTTGACCACCAAGGGACCATCCTTGTGACGTTCCTTCTTCTGGGGATGGCCCCGCGGCAGGCCTCAACGATGTTCATCGTGAGGAGGCCTGCCGCGGTGTCCGGGTCTTCGGTAGATAGCCGTAACTTCAGGCCCGCGTCGAATCGGGCCCTAATGTTCCGACCGAAGTTTTCCCAGTCAGCCTTTTTGACGTTGAAGTTGGCGTCAGTTGGCTGCGTTCTTCTGGGAGCCCGGTCTTGGTGACACACTTTGAAGGTGATGGCATTGTGGTCGCTGTGGGTTAGGTCGCTTGCGACCCTCCAGTCCACAATCACTCCGTCTGCTCTACGCGTCGCAAGAGTTACGTCGATATTCGAGCTTCCCTGCGACGTTTCGAAGGTAGGAGGATTGTTCGGCAGGTTCTGTATTACCAGATCGTTCGCTAGGATGAAGTCTTCCACCTGTTCACCTCTTTCGTCCGTGAATCTCGAGTGCCAGGTGGTTGAATTTGAGTTTATATCGGCGGCAATTATTATGGGCTTGTCTCTTCCCAGTTTCTGAATTAAGTTGTCCAGCAGGTTTATGTAGGGTGCTACATCGTGTGAGTATTGGAAGTACGCGGACACTAGGTACAGCTCACAGGATCCGGAGATGATCTGAGCAGCAATGACATGCTCCGAGCCCTCAACCTCTATTTGAAGTACGTCTAGGTCTCGATTTTTAATAATTATAGCCACTTTCGGATTTAGAGTGCAGGGCTGGACTACTCTCTCGCCAATGGAGCAGTATCCTTTGACCTTGCCCTTGTGGGAGTAGGGTTCTTGGAGTAGCATAACGTCTATATTTTTCCTCTCAGAGAGTTGCCTTATGTCAGCGGCCACCGCTGTTGATCGCTGTGCATTTAGTTGCAAGACCTTTAGGTCCATTGCACTTTATTATTATATACCTCGAGTTGCTTAAGGTACTCGGGGCATTTGTTATCTTTGATGGAGTGTGCCGTATCCTTTCGCCGGGCCTTTCTACAGCACACACACACTGGCTTTTCCTTGGCGTCGGGGCAGTCCTTTTTAAGGTGTCCCTCTTTGCCGCAGTGTTCGCAGGTTTGGGCGTGGGAGCAGTCCTTGGCGATGTGCCCATAGGCGCAGCATTTGAAGCACCTCGTGAGATTGTAGTGCTGCTTCAGCCTATGGGACTCGAACCCTAGGTACACGCGTCTTTTCGCCATTAACTCGCTGAAGATTATGCCCGGTGTTTCCACAATCCAGTTTACTTTTTCCGGGTCTTTCGTCTTGTAGCTAGCTCTTGGTCTGATCACGAGCTCTGATTTTCTCTTTCCAAGTTCAGAGCTTAGGTTTTTAGACCACAACTGCTCTGTGATATCTTCTTTGGTGACCTTCTTGTCAACGTCAAAAAACCATGATCGAAGGGTTCATCTTCTTGGGCCTTTCGATGTGGAGGCCTACCTTTCCAAGCTCGGCTTTGGAGAGTATGTCCTCGTCGACTGAGCTCTCCACTTCGACCACCAGACCCTTGTGTCTCATTTTTCTCGTGTTTCGAATTTTAATCTCCCTCGAATGTTTCGATATTTTCCCAAAGAATGTCGTCTTTAACTCGTCGTTTGTTCTTTTGTCATCCTCCTTGTCGGGTTTAACAAGAAGGACCAGTGATGGCGGTCGTACGGAAATCTCGCCCGGTTTTCCTGCATCTCGTTTTGGGGTTCCCTTCTTGGCAGGTGCTTTCGCCGCATCTGCAAAAGTAAAACTAGGCTTCGCAGGCGCCGGGGGTTTTACTTCTTTTTCCCTCTCCTTTTCCTCAAGCCGACCCTTCAGCTTTGCACATTTTAGGTTCACGGCGTTGAAACTTGCTTCCAAGAGCGACCATTTGGCCATAATAAACTTGATGGCGGTTTTGCTAATTTTGTTTGTGTCGTTAAACATGAACGACTCTATTTCCTTCCTTAGGGAGCTAACTGTTTCTAGCTCCAATTCCTCGGGTTGGAGATCGTCAGCGTTCTCATCCCTAGAACGCTTGCAACTCCTGGCCGTGCTCTTGGTGCTAGAGATGGAGTTTGCTCTTGGTTTAAGCAGCATGCTTAGGGGCAAGTCCTCGAGATTCTCCAGACTTAAGTCCGTCTCCATCTCGGCAGTAGATAGGGACAGAGGGAATCTCGTTAATCCATTCATGCGCGTCACTAATTAGATGACGAGGCATTTGGCTACCTTAAGAGAGTCATAGTTACTCCCGCCGTTTACCCGCGCTTTTTTGAATTTCTTCACGTTGACATTCAGAGCACTGGGCAGAAATCACATTGCGTCAACACTCTTGGGGGCCATCGCAATGCTTTGTTTTAATTAGACAGTCGGATTCCCCTAGTCCGTGCCAGTTCTGAGCTGAGTGTTGAATGACGGCCGAAG
>NW_027478601.1:2500-5000 GCF_051014685.1 Ptiloglossa arizonensis | reverse complement strand
TTCTTTTCCTCCGCTTAGTAATATGCTTAAATTCAGCGGGTAATCTCGCCTACTCTGAGGTCGTCAAACAAACGTGTTTTTCTTTAACAGCGAAAGGCAACGACGCCGAATCAAAGAGAGCAAGGCGCCACAATCTTTTCGTCCCAACTCGACGTGTTCTGCAGTTGCATACGCGATGATGATCCTCTCTCTTCAATCGTTGTTCGCTCGCGTACCAGGGTAGGCGGGGATATACGCCGACGTGGACGGGTGTAAAAGAAGAACGAGCGAGGAGTGGGGAAACGACGTCGGGGCGCGAACGAGAGGTCTTATTCCTTCCCTCAGTAACGCGCTCGACGAGCATTTTCTCCCTATCTCTCACGCAGATTCTTTTCTTTTCACCGCATTCCCACACGTACGGCGTCGCCCGACGCAAAATCCCATCGGTGACGCTTACATGGTTCTGTCGATTGAGAGAGTTCTTCGCGTTGAACCGAAGAAAAGGAAGCCTGCTGTTTTCTCGGTGACAAGGAGAGATTTTCAAGCACCTCGCCAAAGTGTCTCTCTAACTGAAATTCGATGCGAAACGCTCGCTAGACGTTTAACCGGTTGAAATTTTAACGTCCGTCCGTTGCTTTTCCAGTAAAACATACTAAAGGAATACTACTAACACGCGTCGACTTCGATTCTACTTATTCTTCCCCTCTCTCGCTCACTCTCGATCTGACTCCTATTCTCCAGAGCAGAACGAAGAGAAGGAGGAGGAGGATAAGAGAACCCGGTGTTAGCAAGTCCGAGATGAATTCGAAAAAGTTGTCGTGGACTGGACGACCGGTTATACGCGCGGTCTCACGATCGACAACAGAGACATGGGGTGACCAACCTCTCGCTTTCCCTTCAGCAGTTTCCCTTCATTGTGGCAAAGTTTGTCGTTGCGTTCGAGCCGCTCCAAAGAGGATTTTAAGTACAGCACCGAAGGTTCAGAAACGTTTGCACGCACGAGCATATCTCTTACCAAACGAACCACATCGACGGGTCAAAAATTCGATTCGACGAACGTGGCCGAAGTCTTCAACGTTCGAAGATAAAGACCTCCCTCGATAGTGGTCGCGGTAAATTTGATGTGACATCGCGGGCAACGACGACCCCCGCTGGCCGACAAATCCCTGGGGCTGTGCGAACGACGACTATTAACAAATGCCACATTTCACGTGGTGGGGTGATTCATTTTTGTCCTCTATTAGTCTCTCGATTCGTGTTCCTTTCTCGACGTAAAAATCATTTCAGGCAACGTTGGGAGCGCGGCAAAATTCGATTCGGGCGAAAGACGAATATATGCGCGCGCAAACTTCAAAGTAATCGTAGGGAGCGGTGTTCACGGGCGGTCGTATTAAGTCGACGCGCGACGCCGCAACACTCTCGCGAGTCCGAACGATTACATATGGAGACGCGCAGGCAAATCGTTATTTTCGCACGTCCGCGACAATCGCCAACGAACTGCCCATCTTTCGCTCGTACGTAAGCATCTCCGTACACACCCGACTCTGAAACGTTTCCATTCTCTCCGGAAACGACGGCGGGGATTGGATAGCAACGCAAGCAGTATTAGGTTATGTGAACGACCCTCAGCCAGGCGTGGTCCAGGAATTTTATCCGTGGACCGCAATGTGCGTTCGAAATGTCGATGTTCATGTGTCCTGCAGTTCACACGTTGACACGCAATTAGCTGCGTTCTTCATCGATCCACGAGCCAAGTGATCCACCGTTCAGGGTAATCGTTATGCAATTTTGCGTTTAAATTCTCTTTGGTTCTAGTTTTGAAAAT
The DNA here is from genome assembly GCF_051014685.1 of Ptiloglossa arizonensis. Classification (NCBI taxonomy): domain Eukaryota; kingdom Metazoa; phylum Arthropoda; class Insecta; order Hymenoptera; family Colletidae; genus Ptiloglossa; species Ptiloglossa arizonensis. Next base: position 3,196 of record NW_027478601.1, on the reverse strand, counting down.
CGATGCCCGCGCCTCCGACCAAACGTAGAAAGAAGGAGGCTTGGGCGTCGCCAAATTGACGACACAAAGTCCCGACTGACGGAACACGTCGAAAGTTCGCGCACATGAACGCGAATCATTCGACGGCCGGGTGCAAAGTACATTGAAAAACCATCATGAATCGTGGGATGTGGAACCGCGGGGATAATCCCGATCAAAGGAACCACAGTCCTCACCGATTGAGCTGACGAACGCACGTGGGAGCGTCCAGATTCGAAAAAGGACTCGCAGCCGGCTCGAATCGGTCTTTCGTCCCAACTTCAAACCGCATTCGACGCGGTGCATGGGTGTCCGACTCGCTATCCGAGCTTCACAGCCGGTCCTCCCGAAGTCTTCGGACGCACATCGACGCGATCGTCAGTGGTTACCCGGGGTCCTCGTGCAGAGGTTCCAATCAGCAGGACGTTTCGTTAGAAATCGACGAAAGTCAGGAGAAAGCGGGATGCGAGAGAAAACGCAAAGAACGTTGCGGAACAAAGTCCGACGGCGTCTCGTTCCTCCTCGGTTATACTCTCGGGCGCTTTTACTCGAGCCTGGCTTCGACGAGCGAGCACACGTGCAGTCAGCATCTTTCTTCACGACCGAGGCTTCACGGAAGAATAGACGGCGGGTGACAAATAGTCGTGCAACGACCGATCTCTCTTTCTTTTTTCCGTT